>NW_024727421.1:345000-537500 GCF_018991925.1 Homarus americanus
GATCGTTATTAGTCAACGCTGGTTGTTAATTGACACGGACTACGCCCTTTCACACACACACACATTGTTACAGATTCTTAATTTACAAGGAATGATAGAGACGCATCGACACCAAACCTCAAAATACTCGGTAAAAAGAATTGCAGTCGAGATGAATCCAAATCGAACTTCTGTCTCTTCCTTGAAAAAAGAAATAGTTTACTTTTAATTAGAGCCTAAAACACAACGTTGTAAAGTTCTTACCTTGAGGATGGCGTCGGGAGAGAGAGAGAGAGAGAGAGAGAGAGAGAGAGAGAGAGAGAGAGAGAGAGAGAGAGAGTGCATAGGTGGTGTGAAGGAAGGAAGAGAGAGGAGGCTGTGTGAGGGAAGGAATGAAAGACAGAAAGAAAGAAAGGAAGGAAGGAAGACAAGTACCTCAAGATAATATAACAATGATACCTATGAGGGTAATGTAACGGACGGTCCTTACTGAAGGTTCTTTGTAACACGCACAAACCATACTAACGGACACGTCCTTTGGTATATCGTCTTTAAATAATATGATATAAAGCTAACAAAAAGTTACACGAATTCTCCATTTTTTAGACGTGTTGACATGACGGCTGCTCCAGGACTTGGGTTTTTGCTGTGATGAGAAGGTTAACTAAATGTCCTTATCATCTCGTCATTATGCTGCTGTTGATGACAATTGATGCTGTTATTGATGTTATTGTAGTGATGCTGTGCTGGTGTTGAGGTGGTATGGTTCCTCTGCTGTTGATGCTGTTATTGATGTTATTGTAGTTATGCTGTGCTGGTGTTGAGGTGGTATGGTTCCTCTGCTGTTGATGCTGTTATTGTTGGTGTCATAGAGGATAGCGTTGATGCTGTTATTGTGATGTTGCTGCTGTCAAAATAAAGATGTTAGTCGTTTCTGCTGTTAATGAGGATGGATTTGATGCTGTTTATGGCGGCGTGCTGTTGGTGCTGTCTATTCTTTTTTCTAAGGCTGTGATAACGTTATTAATACCTATAGCCTCCTTACCTATAGACAACGTACAGCTTTTTTTTTTTTTACCTATTGACACCCTACACCTTACCTGACGGTGAATATCTCAACCTGAAGAGACTTATTGAATTTAGTAATGTCACCCTTTTCTTTCGTCTCAAATGTGGCCTATTCCTTCTCCTCGTTCATCGTCCTTCCTCCTCTTCCTCCTTTTCTTTTTCCTCCTCTTCCTCATTCATTCCTCCTCCTCCTCCTTTTCTCCCTCTTCCTCGTCCATTCACCCTTTCCCCGCTCCTCTTCCTCTTCCTTCCCCATTCCTCCTCCTCCAACTCCTTCCTGTCTTCTTCCTCTCTTCTCTGACGCTGGACAAATCCACTTGTTATTATTCATCCTCACCAAGAGTCGCCTTAGGCTGTGTTCCATAACCTAATAGACTAGCACGGCTTTTCTCCTGTCTCTACCTGTCTCTCACCTGTCTGTCTATAGTCTCTCTCTCTCCCCTGTCTCTTCATAATGTCTCATCTGTCTCTCCCTCTTCTCTCCGAATCTTTCACAAGTCTCATATTAATTTCGTATTCCTTGTGGTTAAAATATATAACTAATTACCTCAAGTAACAACTAATCTTAACATTAAAAATCATGTTAATCTCTTGGGCGATTAGTTTAATTATATATCTATAGTATAACTCGGATTCAAGTACTCAATAGGGTACAGTTACGTGTGGTTATAGAGATGGGGATAATGGAAGGGAGATTAATGGGTAAAATGGATGGTAAGAGAGTCAAGGGAAGGTTGAGATAGTGATAGATGAGAGAGAGAGAGAAAATATTGGAGGATTAACAAATGACTGATGTGGAATTTTTTTGAGGGAGGGGAAGGGCCATGGCCGCCAACCCTCAGATGGCGTCGTGGTTGGGTGATTGATGTGGCTGGGATTATGTTGTGATATGATTCATCGGTATGTTTGGAACTGGATTATTCCCGGGTTTTTTTTTAATTCTTCTGAAATAATCCGTGTCAATCAGAGATCAGTGTGGTAAGCTTTTTAGTTTGTTATGATGGTATCTACTACTAAATAAAAATGGTTGGCTCGTGTGTACGAGGATGACCGGCCCTAGGGTCACTTAAGCGTGAATTTGTTGAAGGTGTAGAAGCTGTCGCCAACGTAACAACCACACCCTATGTTAACGAGAAGACCGGACAACTCGCCAACTGCACTGGCTAACCATTAACTTACCCGGGGATCGAACCCGGGTCCGCTGACCATTACACCACAGGTCTACTACTACTACTACTGTCGTCAAATATTCATAAATCTTCTTTTGCGGGCGACAGCAAACCACCTTCTCATCCTCCCTGCTGCGCTTACTAGAACTCATAAGCGTAAAACAGTCAACTGAGATATGTGGACGGGAGTTTCCATTCCAGAGAAGAAAAAAAAATGGTAAGATAATGAAGGAAGGTCAATGTAAGTGTTACCGTGTGATGAGGTGTCATTGTGTCATGGGGTGCCAGGAGTGCCAACAATCACACCTTTCATGGTCTCATATATGTGAAGGTATTCTGTATTTATTTTTTACGTTACATGACAATCGACTTCAATTACCTCTGTGGCCCTGTGTGTGTGTGTGTGTGTGTGTGTGTGTGTGTGTGTGTGTGTGTGTGTGTGTGTGTGTGTGTGTGTGTGTGTGTGTGTGTTATGAAGTACACAGTGCACGAGGTTGGGTGCTCTAGCAGTAGTAAAAATGTAATAAGAGTAATGGAACAAACTAAATTATGTACGGTTGTTTTCACCTGGCGCGGCACCTGACACTGTATGACACTAATGCGGAAAATTACCCTTTACCTTGTGACACATTTTTAACTCTCAAAATCGGGCATAGTAATTTTTCTTTCTGTGGAATATTTTTAAACTATGCCACGTTTTCTCTTTGTATTTGAAATTTTATGTTAGTAATATCTTGAAGGTATTTTCCTGGTCGCTGCTGCTGAACTGAAATAATCTGTAAATTATTGTGTATGGTTACCTGTATAACATTCACTTAATTAACCAAGATCTTACCTTTATAATTAGTCGGAAGTGTCCCCAATGCACCTGTATGACGTGTATTGTTAAGAGCTGTGAGGTTAAGCTGTTGCCAACACCAGCAGCTAGTTTACTGAAAACCACAGTTGCCAACACCAGCTAGTTTACGGAGAATCACAGTTGCCAACACCAGCTAGTGTACGGAAAACCACAGTTGACAACACCAGCTAGCTTACTGAGAATCACAGTTACCAACACCAGCTAGTTTACGGGAAACCACAGTTGCCAACTCCAGCTAGTTTACGGAGAATCATAGTTACCAACACCAGCTAGTTTACAGGAAACCACAGTTACCAACACCAGCTAGTTTACAGGAAACCACAGTTGCCAACACCAGCTAGTTTGCTCAGGACTCACAGTTACCAGCTCCAGGCCTCGTGTTTGTCGAGGACACCATCTAAATACAATTTGTAGGCTGTCAGGTCAGTGGGTGTCCACTCCCCCTGAATGGACGCCTCTCGACTCACAATCAATTGCCGCAAATTGTATCGCCACCAGCTGAGTGTGTGCATGTGTGTGTGTGTGTGTGTGCATGTGTGTGTGTGCATGTATGTATGTGTGCATGTATGTGTGTGTGTGTGTGTGTGTGTGTGTGTGTGTGTGTGTGTGTGTGTGTGTGTGTGTGTGTGTGTGTGTTAATAACTACGCCATAGCAGATATGTTGGGATTCTGTCAGCGAGTAATATTGTGGATTGCTATATAATTTTCTTGTGTATTCCAGCTTGTGTTGTCCTATAATCTGTATATTCATTTGTTCGCCAGTTAGTAATTGTTTTGTTTTTAATTTGTTACGGAACAGTTTAAATGTGGGGTGAAAGTTGGTTTTGTTACTTAAGCTTACCTGAAGATTATGAAACTCATTTGTTACTTAGACTTAGCGGCTATGACATGTGACCAGACTCGTCAACAGATTCATATTTTCAGATTAAAAGATTTTATTTATATTCACTGTTGCTGTCACTGTGAATTCCCAAGCAATTAATATACAGAGAACAGAAATATTCCATTTGTGTTTATATTCTGTTTCCCTTTGAGAATACCTCAGAGACGCCTTCTTGGGGACCCTGTATGAGAGTTTTCCTCCAGGCGAGACATCGAAGGGTAAACTTGTAGCGACTGCATCTCATTTTATGTTCTTTTTACGTCTTGATGTTTGAAGATTTCCGTGTGTGTGTGTGTGAGAACACATCTTTGGCTTGTAATCCAAAAGAGGAGAAATTTTCAGTCACAAAAATCATTTCTCAACTTTATTCTCTATTAACATGACCGTCGCCTCTTGTTGCTATCGCAGTGTCTAGTGATTAAAAACTTTACCTGACAGTGGAACAAAATATATACCTGTTGACTGTGCCACAAACCTATGAACAATGGTACAAGTCCTGTACAACATACTTCCCGCAGTCTGCCGCAGAAACAAATTCATCTCACTATGTCAACAAACACTCTTCTCATTCTCCCCTCCATCTGGGCCCCAGGGGAGTCTTGTGGCCATAAGCAGATGTAGCGCCTGGCTCGTTGCTTGGGAGGACATTCAGCGGCTGTAGTACACGGGGCCACTGATACATCCTCACGCCTCAGTCACATGAATTAGCTGTGTGGGGGAGGTCCTGTACTGACTCAAACACAGGAACCAAAATTCAGTTCAGTTTAATTCAGTAAAATCGCCCTAGATGTTTACATTGATTCAACTGGTATATAGACAATGTAGGTAGGCAATATACATAAGACTATGCCGGTATATACAAAATGTACCAAGATAGTGCGGGTATACAAACAATGGTAAAATATTAAGGCGATTCGACCAAGGATAACCAATTAAACCCTCAGTGTTCGGTCCCCTAAAAACAGAACACACACACACATATGTAGATAAGAAAAAAATTCCAATCACACCATTACACAATAGGAACGATCATCCCATCCTATACTGAACACAATGACAAGGATCACCTTCCCCCATTCCCCCTGAGGTTAACACAATAGGAACTGAATCTCCCTGTATTACAAAGTCCTATATATTTCCCCTCGACTTGAGCTGAAGCCCTCGTGCACACAGCTGCCAGCCACTGCTTCTGTTAACTGCTCCAGGTCCCATAGTATCTTAATATACTGTGTGTGTGTGTGTCTCTCTCTCTCTCTCTCTCTCTCTCTCTCTCTCTCTCTCTCTCTCTCTCTCTCTCTCTCTCTCTCTCTCTCTCTCTCTCTCTCTCTCTCTCTCCATTAGCTATCACAGTAGGGCTGGCCAGGGTATCATCCCCCAACACCGGCCTCTCGTCCTGACAATTCCTGCTTGATAAATGGCCACCCTGGCTGACACCGGCTCACTGGACACAAAGGTGACTCAAACCTCTAATACAAAACAAATTGTGATTGATGAGTGTCCCACGTATGTATGCGGTCAGGCGCCTAACAGGATTGAGGGGAGGAAGGAGGGGGGTGGGGGAGAGAGGGGGAGGAGGGGAGAGAGGTGGAGGCAGGAGTAGGGAGGTGTGAGGAGTAGGGTGGGGAGGGTCTCATTTCAAGGGAGGAATGGGATGATTTTCAGTGGTCAGTTTTAAAGATATGTTCTGTACCTACGATTAATTGAACCTGTGATTTACTGTACCTGTGGCTCTGTGTAGTGATGTCTCTTGCTTTAGATCCAGACTTAAGCTCATTGACTGACTATTTCACTTGTTGTTATTGTTGTTTTTTGGTTGTTAGTTGTTGTTGTTGTTGTTGTGTAAAGTGATAGAGAAATGTAAGGAATGAAAGAGGAAAAGGATCACATGTTGATTTGTCACCCTTACTTAATTCACCTGGTGATTTAATATCTTTATGCTATCTGGTTAGGTTAGGTTAGGTTAGGTTAGGTAAGTTAGGTTAAGTTAAGTTTTCGCTGTTAGTATTAGGTTAGCATTAGGTTAGGTTAGTGTTAGGTTTAGTTAGATTAGCGTTAGGTTAAGGTGTTTAATCAGGTGAAATAAACTAGGGTGCCTAACCTTCACATGATCCAGTGTAAATTTAGGCACCCTTATACAGCTGGGTGGACCAGATGCGTCCCTGGTACAGACCCTTTGGACAGGAGACAAGCACTGTGATACTCCAATGAGGAATATACCCAACGCTAAGTACCTCATTACCAGTAAGAGGGAGATACACTCACTGTGCATCTGATTGACCCCAAGACGGAGCTGACACTACTCTTCACCACTCTGGTCTACACATGATAAAACCAACTATAAATATGGGTTTCATTTAGTTTACTATATATGTACATTTTAGGTGGTACTCCTAACTTAATTTAGGATCACCTGAATGTTAGTCTCCCCCCTAGCTTAGTTCACCTGATGATTAGGTTAGGTTAGGTTAGGTTATGTTTGATCAGGTGAAATATACCGGGGTGTTTAATCTTCAGGTGATGATCTCAGGTAAACAGGTTTAAGGTCAATCTTCTGATGCGTGTCAAGGATTTTAACAAGCGTGATCAACAGTTGTTCTTGACATAATGACCAGCACAAAAATACCAACATTTTTAGACATAGTGATGAAGGCATTAGCCCTCTAGGGTACTGGCCTGAAAGACGTCCATCACTTAACCTTAAAAATTCACCTACTGATTATAAACATCGAAATGTATCTTCGTGGATATTGAACAGACGAAAACAAAAATGAAAATTTGAATATTGAAAAAAAAAAAGAAAGCTATCGAGATTTTTTAATGTTGAAGTTTGTAATTAATCCATCGGGGAAGTAGCTTAAAAAGGCGTTTACTCTCTCTCTCTCTCTCTCTTTCTCTCTCTCTCTCTCTCTCTCTCTCTCTCTCTCTCTCTCTCTCTCTCTCTCTTTGTTACTGGATCTTAGGTTTTATAATTGCCGTAATTGGTAACTGGCAATTATTTTGATTTTTTTTCCTAACCTGCATGTGTTACCGTTTGATAGAAACCCTACGTGAGAGCTGTCCTGTTTTTAACCTGTTAGTTCTGGGTAGTTCCGGAAATTATCTGAAAATATAATAAACTTATTTTTTTAACACAGAGCTTGTAGTAATAATAGTAGTGGTGGTGGTGGTAGTGGTGTTAGTGGTAGTAGTATTAGTGGTAGTAGTAATGATGGTAGTAGTGAAAATAATGGCATGTGTAGTAGTGGTTATGTTTTAATAATAGTGGTGATGCTAGTAGTAGTAGTAGAAGTGTGGTGGAAGTAGTGGAAGCAATGCTAGTAGTAGTTATGGTGAAAGTAATTACAGAAAGTCTTAGTCATTATTATTGCTATTACCTGTTTCCAGCACACGACAACAGTCCAGCCTGACTTGTCCTTTCCCATGCATATCGTCACAGTTGTCCTCGTTGTCTGAATCCAAGTGTGTCTCTTATTTTCTTCCTCTTCTTCTTGTTCCCTCAGGTGTCCTTTTCATAGTTTCCCTTGTTTGTCTCTCAGTTTGAACAGGAAGAATGTGTCTCAAATTTCAGCCATCTCTCATCAGCCAGTCATTAACGTGTTCTCCCGAGTGTTTGGTTTTCGATTGGTTGAAATTATTAGGATGTAGTTTCGTTATCTTACCATGATTCTCTTCCATAATCCAGGAGAGAGAGACCCTTCCCTGCAGTTGTGGGCTGACTACCAAACCAGCAAGTTTTGAAGGAAGACATCTAGCCAACACAACAAACAATAATATCAATCTTGGTGTAGCACTTTTAATCTACAACTTTTGACGATCACACACACACACACACACACACACACACTCTTCACGATCATCATCATCTAACATTTGAGTGTGTACGTATCTCCTCACGCAACTATCAATAAAATATCCCTCATACGATATATCCATAACAATACATTTTTCCCCTCTTTGATCCCTCAACTCTTCCGTAAACAGGATCGAGGGATGAAAATTACATACACAATAGAGGCAGATATTTTTATTTTTGAGGGAGGTGAGGGGGTGGTGTGAGGTGAGGTGTGGGGGTGGTGTGAGGTGAGGTGTGGGGGTGGTGTGAGGTGAGGTGAGGGGGTGGTGTGAGGTGAGGTGAGGGGGTGGTGCAACAGGACTGATTTTTTTGTGGGGAGGGGTCATCCCATACGTTGCTCCAGTTTGTTTATGAAAAGGCGACTCGTTGTTCGGTCATATTGAGGGAACGAGATTGGATAGTGGTCTCTCTCTCTCTCGTATGATTATGGCTTGTCTCGTGTCCTTCATGGTTGGTTATGTTGCTAGATTATGGCTGGTCATAGTGGCTGAGGCTCATGGTCGGGTTACTTATATGTTTTCGTGTGCCATAATGGTTGGGTGGGCCATAATGGTTGGGTGGGCCATAATGGTTGGGTTTATGGGTGCGTTATGATGATTGGTTATGGTGCAGTATAATGGTTTGGTTGTGATGCATTATGATGGTTGGGTTATAGTGGGTTTTGATAGTTGGTTATAGTGGGTTATGGTAATTGGTTATAATGTATGGTAGTGGGTATGGTACCTCATAATGGTCTGCAGTGGTACGTCTTTTAATGGTGTGTTAAACGGTGATTGGTCATGGTCAGGGAAATCATTGATTGTTAATAATACTGTGATTGATTGTTAATAACACCTTAAGATTGATTGATTGATTGTTAATAATACCTTACGATTGAGTGATTGATTGTTACTAATACCTTGTGATTGAGTGATTGTTACTAATACCTTGTGATTGATTGATTGATTGATTGGGGTATTGAAGAGAATATGGGTAATAGTTAAGACTCGTTGAGCCACTCTCTCCTCCATCTCGGTTTAGATTCGGTTCTTTATCCGAAACATAATGTGAATTTCACTCTCATTATTTGCTCCTCCAGCTCGGTCATCCGGCTCCGGTATATATGAATTTATAATGTGTTTCATTTGCATGCACTCCGGGTTAAATGATCATTAGTTGTAATTCCTGATGTTAAAGATAAGAAGGAACCTCTTGAACATTTGATTCGGGGTTAATTTATTTTTCGTTTTCGTTATTTTTTTGGGTGGTTGAATATGTTAATGTTTTCTTTTTATTAATTCATAACTAAAATATTAAAGTTTGAAGGAATAATAGTAAAAGTTTTGCCAAGTATTTTTGTGTAGGTGTTTAAAATGGAATGTATCAAAAAGCTTTACTTGAATATCATCAGCTTTCATTCTGGGTAAATAATGGACATCTTGTTAAAGCAGGTGTAAGCTTCCTTCTTCAGGTGTAAAGCTACCTGGCTCCTGCTTACTTCTCACCTGATCTACCCAGGATTTCTAACTCCCACCTCACACCTTAATGTTTCCTGTATCTCCTCTTCCTACCTCCATCCTACCTCCCTTCCTCTTCTTCCTTCCACTCCCCCTCCTCCCCTTCCCCCTCCCCCATCCTCCCCCTCCCATCCCCCTCTTCCATCCCCCACTTCCTCTTCCCCCCTCTCTCCCCTTCCCATTTCCCCTCCTCCTCCAGTCGTTTTCTTCTCATACATCCCAACATCTTCTCACAGTGAGTTGAGATATTATTGTTATTGCTCTGTTATTGATACAAAGAGAATGGTCTTCACACTACGTCGTTATTGGATTCTCACCAAACTCCTCCTCCGGGCGTGTTGATCCTGGGACGCTCTGCTGCCCCGACCATCCCGCAGGTGGTGTAATCATATCGTGTGACTCGCTCTCCCATAAAAAAAGTATCTTTACGGAGGGAGTACGATGAATTTCAAAATGAGCACCGCGAACTACAGGAAACTACATGACACACGCACACACAACATCCTACACTGCAGGACACACACACACAACATCCTACACTACAGGACACACACACAACATCCTACACTACAGGACACACACACAACATCCTACCGACTCGCCTCACAGCTCAACATCAGCAACCACCATTCCCTAAAACCTTAAAAGTACAGCATGTCTTATGGACCCGAGCGGCGGACTACAAGGCTCCGAGCTGCCCTTTCCTTTCCCTCCCTTCCCGCTTCCCTCACTCCCTTCACCCCTCCTCCTTTTCCTTCCCTACCCCTCCCTCCCCTTCCCTCCTTCCTTCCTTCCCTCCCCCCTACCTCCCAACCTCCCTCCACGAAACATTTAAGATATCCGACGAGGAAGAAAAAGCCCTCACGATCTCGCGTCAGTTTTGATGAGTGGTTTTTACTATTCATGAGATGTGTTTTATGATGGGAGGCCGTGGGTGTTTTTAGTTATTTTATGAGAACGGTGATGGACAGTCGTAATGTTCGTATAATGGCTTAACTTCTCCCTCAGTGCTTACTATACACATTACAGTGCCTTAGTCTCGATACATAATATTGGATCTGTGTAAAAAATGAGAGAGAGAGAGAGAGAGAGAGAGAGAGAGAGAGAGAGAGAATTCGTAAAATTGTTCCGTAACTCTACTTAAATATGTATAAATATGTAATGTTGTTTGAATTTTACATAAGTATATCTACATAAAATCGTAATTTATATTTTCCTGTTGGTAAGGTTTCACTTCCTAACCGATTCCTTCACGAATATTTATACATGATCAGTCTATTTTTTCCCACGAGAATTTATCCGGTTATCTTGTCATCAGTGTTGTATATATTTCCATACAGTTTCGATTCACTTTTCGTGTAAACACAAGAATAATTATAATTTATCTTCGACGTCGATGATAGATATTTATTGTAGTCCCATACCAGAGTGAGTTGTTATAGGGACCGTGGATTATATATCGTCGTGGTGTATCATATATCGTGGTTTATCGGCGAGTTATTATAGGGGTTATGGTTTATATATTGTCGTGGCTTATAAGGGAGAAGTCTTCAGAACAGCTCTCACATGATGTATCACACTATGAGAAAATAATCTTATTGATACGTCACTTTCCCTCCCTCCTTCCATGTGTCTCACCCTTCACCTGTCTCCGCCTTTCCTCCCGTCTCTTTCTGTCTGTCTGTTAATCTCATTGTGCTTGAAATATTTTTAACCTGATATTTTCCATTATCTTACGTTAAAATCTGAATTTGACTTCGATAAGAAAGAACTTAAGAGGGTTTTATTTTTTTACAATACAGCAGACATTTTATCCACGATCGTTTCCGCAGATTTCATAAAAGAGCCCAAAAAAAAAAAATACTGACAGATGAAACAGAAACAAACCTTCAAGAACATAGATTTTTTTTCCTCACATTTGCGGATTTTGGAGGTTTTTTTTTTCTGGTGTTCTCATTTATTCTTTTGATTCCCGAGAACATGAATGGTTGTTATATTCTGGTTGGTCTCACAACTTTCGGTAAACAAAGCCAACTGGAGCTAGTCTAGAAAACTATATATGATTGGCTATTTGGCTTTTTACTTGGCTATTTTTCTGGGCTATTTTTCTTTTCCTCCATTGTATCTGTAGTCATTTTTGTTGTTGTTTTTATTTTTTTTATATAAGAGAGTTTGTGACGGTAAAATATTTCGTTAACAGTACCAATTAAAATTATTTGTCTAGTGAGGTCGAGTAAACCATTGAACATTTTGAAGATAAGAACAGCAAACAGGAAAGGTGTGGGGTAAACAGTGTTCCCCTTTACCTGTTTGTTTGTGATTACAGGTGTTGATGCTCCTGATGTACTTTTTTTTACCTATGCGTTATAAACAAATTGCACAGAAGGATTACATTGATGGAATAACAGATGGTGTATAGCCATAACTGTAATTAGAAGATATAGATTATTCTTACACACACACACACACACACGTAGATTATTCTTACACACACACACACACACACACACACACACCATAAACTTTCTAGGAACTCTATATGGCTGAGAGAAAAAAAAACATGTCTTAAAAGATATCGCTTTATCTTGTTAAGGCTGAGAAAGGCAAAAAAAAAAAAAAAGCAAAAAAGATACCACGAAAGGAAGAGACTAGGGGGGGGGGTGGGAAGAGGGAGGGAGGTTGGGAGAGTGACGTACTGACTAACTGAGTGACTGAACGGAGGAAGGGAAAGAGGAAGTGACGGATACAGGGGTAGGGAGAGACGGGGAAGGAGAGGGACAGGAGGGACGGACTAACTGGCTTGACTGACAGAGGGAGGGAGTTACACCACTTGTGAACCTCTAACTAATAATACTCCTGTTATGTGCGGTTTGAAACCATTAACATATCTGCATAATATATCCCGTCACAAACCGCTCTATTAATTATACTGTTTTATGTAACTTCTTCAGTAATACGTAAACGCTTTATATGATTGATAAAATACAAAGTCGGTATCAAATAATTTTTTTTTAGTACATCATAGTAATCAGCTTTGAACGTAATGGTTGGCTAGGTTGAGTACTGGTGAAGTTAGCAGTGTGTGTGTGGGGGGGGTACAGAAAGTGGTGGTTGGTTACTGTACAGAAGGGGGGGGTGGGTAGCTAAATTTAAGGATTATTGAGGGAGAGAAGGGAGGGAGTAGGAAGGAAAGGGGGGATGAAGGAAGGAAGGAAGGAAGGAAGGAAGGAAGGAAGGATACACCAAGCATTCCTGATAGGGGATAGGGTTGGACTCATGGTGGGGTTGTTGTACTCGTGGTAGTAGGGGGTAAGGGGTTGGATTCGTGGTGGGGGAGGGGGGGTAAGACTCATAGGGGGTAGAGGGGGGTGGGGTAGCAGGGGCATGGTAGTTGTGTTGACGACTGACCAGACAGAAGGCAGCTGTTTCTGATCAGTGTTGGTTTTGTTTCCTGAATGAACTTACAGAAAAAATTGTGTAGTGATGTTTGGATCCTTTTGTGTTTGGTTTAAAGTTTTGTTTGTGTGTTTGTGTTTGTTTTCGGTGTTTTGATTTGTGATTAGAGAGTTTTGTTTGTGTTTGATTAGAGGTGACTTTGAGGGTGTTTTTTTTTCGATGTCTTTATTCCTGATGATTGATTTTGTCTTTTTTTCGATGTTTTTTCTTTCTTAATAGAGAAATTGTTTTTTCCTCCCATATGCCATGTATTTTTTTTCCCCAGAGAGACAGACAGACAGACAGAGACAGACACAGACAGACAGACAGAGACAGACACAGACAGACAGACAGCAAAAAGGTGTTAATCCTGTCAAGATATTCGAGGTTGTATTTATTTTAGCGTGTGTTGTTTTTCCAGCACTTTAATTCGTCAAGGGTGATGTGTGTTTGGTCAAGAAATGTTTATAAATGCACTACAAATTACTTAAGCATCTCGGCACCGTGAGAACTGTGTGTGGTAATGGTTATTGCTTCCAGTTGGTTATTTAAAGATAGTTGATAATTTGTTGTGGAAAGTAAGTTTTTTTTGCTTTATCTGTAATGTAATCATACATACATACATACATACATACATACATACATACATACATACATACATACATTACATATACAAGACAACAAAACACAACCTCAAGGGATTCTCACAGTATCAACACAACCACGAAGTTATACAAAGAAATGATAAAAGATTCCACCAATAATTCCTTTAACATTTAATTTATTGCCTTCATCAAATTACAACACCTTACTCTACCTGGTAAAGAATCACAAGCAAACTCCTTCTTCCTTCACTTTCCTTCATTTACCTTTATTTTTTTTTTCTTTAATTTTTCTTTAATTTCTTCCATTCCCAATAATTTCCTAGACTTTCCTTTAATTTCCTTCACCTTTCTTATAATTTCCTTCACTTTCCATCAATTTCCTTCATTTTCTTTAACTTTTCCTTCAATTTCCTTCACTTAACCATATTTTACCCCCACTTTTCTATAATTTCCTTCACTTTACATCACTTTCCATTTGATTTCCCTCACTTCCCTGTAATTTCCCTTATTTCCCTTTAGTTTTCGTGTCGTCCCTGGCTCTACGCACCCCAAGACCCACGTCCATACATCACTCTAGCTAGGAGCACGACAGGCAGATTTACATACGTTGCTCAGGCTTTTATGGACTTAATAGTGGAGGGATACATCAGCTGTCTTGACGTGGTGACTGGCTAGTAAATAGTGACTCAGTTCCCTTTCCTAATGGGATTGGCCTTATGTTGGGATCTGTTTCTTTACATATATTTTTTCACAAACAGACTCTCTCTCTCTCTCTCTCTCTCTCTCTCTCTCTCTCTCTCTCTCTCTCTCTCTCTCTCTCTCTCTCTCTCTCTCTCTCTCTCTCTCTCTCTCTCTCTCTCTCTCTCTCTCTCACTACGATTTAGGAGGTACGTGGCGCTACAACAGTACTGAATGACTGCTTACCATTACGTTACGTTTAAGAGCAACAGCAGCAGTTTATAGTGTACAGTATATAGACGTGAATATCAAGGCAAGACGAGATAAAGAATACGTCTCGTAAGGTCTCAAACGATGGTACAGAAGAAGATACGATAAAAAAGGAATTGTAAAGGAAAAGGAGAAGAGGTTCATTGATGATGAGGAGAAGGATGTAGGCAATGATACGTGTGTGTGTGTGTGTGTGTGTGTGTGTGTGTGTGTGTGTGTGTGTGTGTGTGTGTGTGTGTGTGTGTGTGGAAGGTTCGTCATAAATTACTGTACTGTGCTGTTGCTTCTATGAGGTGTTATTGTAGAGTGAATTAGATTGTATTCAAATTTTGAGAGAGAGAGAAGAGAAAGAGAGAGAGAGGAGGGGGACACACACACACACACACACACACACACACACACACACACACACACACACACACACACACACACACACACACACACACACACACACACACACACACCATCAGTTCCAACACACAGAAACCAATCCTGTTATTCAGTCATTATAACCAACTTCATCATGTCTGTCATATTTTCTATTAGATAAAGCAATTACATTTTACATTTGATATTGAATTACACCAGCAAAGTTTATTACTAGATATTCGCTTGTTCAGTGAATGATGAATGGGAAGGCTTACTCTCCCCGTCTGCTCTTTTTTTTTTTTTTTATTTTTTATTTTTTTACTTTTTTGTTACTTGTTTTACTTTTTTAACTTTTTTTTTTACCTTTTTTTTTTACTTTTTTTTTTTTTTTTACTTTTTTTTTGCTTTTGAGAGGATTTCTGGGGGATGATTTTTTTGCTTTTATTTTTTTTTTGGGGGGTTGGGGGGTGAGAGGGGGTTTGGCCTATTGTACTTCACCGTTTGTTAAATTTCGACTCGTTTGGCGGGTGACAGGCGTTAATTTCCAATCGTTTGTGGAATATCATGAATAAAAAAGAAAAATAATAATAATAGCGTTTTTTGTGTGTTCGATATTTGACGTTGGTGATGTTCTTTTCTTACTACCCTGGGTATTATTTCATGATATTGTTTGTTTGTTTGTTTGTTTTATTTATTTGTTTTAATTATGGTTTATTTAATTTACTTTTTTGGGTGTAAAAGTATATATATTTGTGTGTGTGTGTACCTGTCTGTCTCTCTGTCTGTCTATCTGTCTGTCTGCCTGTCTGTCTGTCTGTCTGTGTATTCGCCATTTGTCTGTCTCACTCACCGGGGAACTTACCACACAGTCTCGGCAGCTATCACGGACGAATTTCCCAACACAGACATAAGAAAGAACAAGAGTGTCTGGGAGGAAACTAATCTAAGCTGTAAAAGATTCCACTGGAGGCACACTCCCCTACCTGCCTCTCCCTCCCCTGTCTCCCCTCCCCCTCCTCTCCCCCCCCTCCTCTCCCCCCTCCTCCCACGCCTTCTACTCTAATAATACCCAGAAAATATTGACAGTCGATTGGGTCAATCCCGAGCAGCTTAGGGGGAGAGGGAATTGGAGGAGGGGGGGAGGTGGGGATGGGAGGAAGGTGGGAGGGGAGAGGAGAAAGGGGGGGGGGGAGAGGGTAGGATAATGGAGAGGGGAGGGGAGGAAATGTAGAGATGGTAGAGTAGTGGAAAGAGGGATTGGGTTGAAAAGGACGGGGAGGAATGTCGGGGATGAGGGGGAGGAGGAGGAGGACTGGAGTGAAGGTGGGAGAGGAGCTTTGTTTTACCGTGAAAGGAATCCAGGGCTTTTGTTTGTTGTTCGTAAATTAGAGAAATTGTTAATCTGTTGCTTGCTTCCCTCTCCTTATCCTCCCTCCTTCTCCTCCCTTCTTTCTTTTCTCCTCTCCCTCTTCTTTTTTTTAACACCTCCCCCTCGTTCTCTTCTCCCCCTCTCTTTCTCCCTTCCAATTTCACAGACGAGGTTCATATAAAAGTGAACACGTTTCAGCCACTACAAGTTCAATGTCCATAACGTCGGTGCCATACTACTGGCACTCATCACCCAAGTGTCTGGGGATGGTGCCACTTGTGTGTGTGGGGTAGTGCCACCTGTATATAGGAATAGTGTCGCTCATACGCCTAGGAATAGTGTCTACGAACTGAAATTTAATTGATTTTGACGCAGACTGCAGCTAGTTTGTTGTGCACCTTATACTCCTCGTGTGAGTGTTAGTGCATACAGGATTACAGAGCCGAGGTCACGAAGGTCACCTGTATATTGCTTGTTTAATTCTGTACATAAGAGTTGACTTTACCACAGTGTGCGAAATGTGGTTACAGTCCTCATATATCTGCTATCTTGCTCTCAGAGATCAAATCTGTACCATTACACACACACACACACACACACACACACACACACACACACACACACACAGAGCAATGATTGTGTTGTCATCGGCACGGTAACACCTTAACATAAGCTCTATACACTTAAGCTGATAAAAAAATACACTTGTTTATGTTGGGATTTAATAATATTTACTTTGGGTGCAAGAAACTAAACTATTGTCCATTATGGTGTTTAAGTTCTCATTAGAATCACGTGTTACTAATACCTTCTATATAGTGATGTCTTATAAGCCTTCATATAGTTCCTTGTCAGTGATAGATTTGTTTTTTCTTTTCGTCTAACTTGAGAAAACATTACTGAAACTTGTACAGTCAAAAAACTATATATATTTGGGGTGATCGATGAATTTCAGAATGAACACTGCGACTCCTGTTGTTTCGGTAGGGTTGTCAAAATCCTTCGTCCGTTGTGTCATTTTTTTTCTTAATATAATTTTATTTATATTTTTTTGAGTGAATGTGCGTCTCAAAAATTAAAATATTTAGAAAACAACTGCTGACTGTGTGAGGTCTGTGTTTATGTGTGGGAGTAGGGGAATGAGACCTCTAGACTGCTTGCTAACAATATCCTCACCCAAACAAACTTATTATATAAAAAAAATCAATAATAAAAAGTGGATAAGAATATAACTCCACCTTCACTATATCCACCGCCTCATTATTGTCATTTTCGTTATAGTTTCTGTGGAATTAGATTGTGTGGCAGCTGTGTTCAGGATATACAAGATAACTTCGTAGAATTATGATAAATTGGATGATGAGGCAGGTGTTATTATTTGTGGAAGTGTAATGTTGGAAATAAGGTTTTCTAGTAATACGTGATACAGGTGCAATATTTTTTTTTCTCGGAGTAAAGGTGTGATTGAGGTGTTGTCACGCACGAGTGTCGGAACCATGCAGGATCAGGTATTCATTATTTCATTCTCCTTACACATTCTCACAACATTGGAAAGATATTGTTATTGTGTTAAATGAAGGAACATCTTTTCTCTCGTAAAATAAAATAATAAATATAATTCTTAAATGATAAAATAGTTCATATATCTTAGTTAATTGTGTATATATGTTAATATATATATTGTTTCGCTATATTCGTCATAGTGTTTCTGAACTCATATTATTTACTACAGCACAGGATGTTAAAATAAACAATGTTGGGTGTAAAGAAACGCTTCCAGGAATTATTTTTAATTACTACCAACTTATGATGACGTCAACTAGAAGTCAATCAAGAAAATTATTTCCACTACATTTCCGAATCATAACAAATAAAATTTTCTGTACTTCCCGAGGTCAAACTGCTATCATATAACAATTAATGATTCCAACACCTTTATAAAGTCATTCTTCCCACCACCACTAACACCAACAGGCACTAGGGTCATTCCATTGTTTACCATGATAAGATGTATCAAGTGAAATATGTATATGGAGCAAGTAACAAGATCACTAGATTACAGGATGTTGTAACTGCTA
This sequence comes from Homarus americanus, assembly GCF_018991925.1. NCBI lineage: Eukaryota > Metazoa > Arthropoda > Malacostraca > Decapoda > Nephropidae > Homarus > Homarus americanus. The sequence continues at coordinate 363,112 of NW_024727421.1, forward strand.
GACTAAGGTTAGGATATAAGTACCTCTGGCAGTATGTTCCTCAAGCAGTTGTGAACAAAACTAAATGTATAGTGTGTGGCCAGACATATGGCCACACACTTGAACACTACGTCCTCGACTGTGTGAAGATAGAACTTTTTAGGGACAGGTCCAAACACACTGTGTGTGAAATGGCACAACACTTCATCTCTAATGGCAATATAGCGGACGTATTAAGATTGTATCCACTCTTTTGCACTTAGTAGTTATATCAGCTCCCATGTATAGAACCAAACACACAATGTGTTTGAACACCTCCCACGCAAATGGGAATAACAAAGTGTGCGGCCAGACATACTGCCTCACACACCTGTACTCACGCAGTTGTTATATGTTACCCTTTATGACAGAACTAAACAAACAATTTATTTGAAATATTCTGTAACATTCAATGCCATAATATCCTGACTACGGGGGTTAGTTATATTGACCCTTTGTGAACTCTACTCTGTAATCCTTTTGCGTTACCGCCCACGGGATGAGTATGGGGTGCACAATAAACTAGCCGCTGTAAGTGGCAAAAAAAAAAATATTTACAAAAAATATTAATAATCACCGCCGCCGTCGCCGCCACATCATCATTACGGGTCATGGGGACTTGACGGTAATGATCGACCGACCTTTAAAACGTAACTCGAAAAGTAAATACCTCGTGTCGGGAAAAATCTCCGAAAGGGTAACTTGTCTTAGGGGAACTTCTCTACGCCCAGGTCTCTCTCTCTCTATTCTCTCTCTAATTCCCATGACATCTGTTAACACTACTTTATACTCACCATTTGTAAGTATCCTCCCACACTCCACCCCCCTCCCCAACTGTCCCCCCTCTCCCCCACACTGTCCTCCCCTCAGGTACACTTTCACACGGGCTCACTAACTCTCACTAAGGGCAGCGACGTATCTCACCTGGATTATTCGGAGGTGAAAATCGAGCACAGGTGTGGGAGCAGCTTCGTTTGTTTGGTTCATTTTTGTGTTCGTAGAGGCTGGCTGAAGGTTTCGTAGGTAATCTTTTTCTTCTCTTCCCTTTTGTGTTTGTGTTTATTTGTGTAATTGACGCTGTTTGTTAAGACGTGTATATTTATTGTGATACCAGCAGGTGTGTTTGGTTTCTCTTTAACACTGGGTACGGCGGCGCTAGGCATTTCGCTTTTGTGTTTTGACGTCAATATTTGTCGTCGACGGATTTACCGAATAGGTCGTCGAACTCTTTCCTCAGAGTTAAATTGAAGGTGTTGTTTATCCTCGGTAAGAGACGACAAAGGAGTGGACTCCTTCTGTCTGTTTGTCTGTTTGTTTCAGTGTTTACCTTTCCTCGGGTGAGAGCCCGCGACCCTTAGGAAGTGAGTGATACACAATAAAAGATGGTACTATAACTTGCGGTCTATAAATATATCTTTAACCTAACCTAACCTCACCCAATAAAATCTACATCATAACATCATCATCATCGACTTCTACCTAAATTAATTTATAAAAGAAATATATCGAACATATTATTATTATCTTATATATATATTCTTAACTATACCACAGCTTGGCACCGGTGGGAGAGACTTTACTACAATACAATACAATTTCCTGGCAGCGGATTGTGGGGGCATTTGTCTCCCGGCCTGCAGCAGAAAAGAGAGTACAGGAGGATGCGTTGTGTCTTTACCCTAGTGGCGTGTATTTTTCCGGATATGTTCAATATCCTCCAGCGGTAGTGACTTTATTCCGTTGTGGGGGGAGGGGGTGTGGATTTGTGTAGGGGGTGTGGGCTTATGTGGGTAGGTGTGTGTGTGTGTGTGTGTGTGGGTTTTGAGAGAGACATTGACTGGAATATTGTACATCATAAAGAGTTGTTCATCTTTCTCCTGTTGGTAAATATTCCTCTCACAGACCAGACGTGGAAGTTTGGTTTATTCTGTAGAGGAAAAGTTGTGTAGTATGGTTGTGTACAGTAGTGTGGTTGTGTGTATATAGTAAGTATTACTATTTCTTAATCACGGTCACCTGTCACTCTCACGTAGATATGTCACTGTCACCTTGATAAATCACTGTCACCTGGATCTTTCGTCACTGTCACCTTGATAAATCACTGTCACCTGGGTCTTTCGTCACTGTCACCTTGATAAGTCACTGTCACCTGGATCTTTTGTCACTGTCATCTTGATAAGTCACTGTCATCTTGATAAGTCACTGTCACCTGGATCTTTCGTCACTGTCACTTCACAAATAGTTATCGGAATTTCTAGTGCTCTCTCTCTCTCTCTCTCTCTCTCTCTCTCTCTCTCTCTCTCTCTCTCTCTCTCTCTCTCTCTCTCTCTCTCTCTCTCTCTCTCTCTCTCTCTTTCTCTCTCTCTCTCTCTCTCTCTACTTTTTCTCTCTCTCTCTCTCTCTCTCTCTCTCTCTCTCTCTCTCTCTCTCTCTCTCTCTCTCTCTCTCTCTCTCTCTCTCTCTCTCTCTCTCTCTCTCAACCTATAACATTTTCCAGTTAAAATCAATCAACAGAAACAAACTGGCAGGCCTGAAGCTTTACTTAAGCCAATAACTCTGAACTGTAATACATTTTCTCGTCTTCAAGCCCCCGAATCTTGTGAAGTTTTAATCTAGACAATATGATTTCACTTTTTTTTGGGGGTATTGTTGTTTTTGTTGTGATGGGACGGCACTGTTATTGTTAGTTTATTTGTTTTTAGTTTACAGTAATTATAGGATGGAGGGAGGGAGGGCAAGAGGTAGAAATAATGTTATATGTCTTATGGAGATTCGACCCAAATTGAGATGTTTTTTTTTTAATTTACTATTGAATGAGGGAGAGATAGATACATGGTGCTGTGTAACTTTTAGGTGTGTGCCTCTTTAAATACACACACACACACACACACACACACACACACACACACACACACACACACACACACACACACACACACACACACACACACACACACCAACAACAACGTGAATGTCAACAGTACAAGAAACTCCCTCGAGACCCTCACAAACAGCGGATGTGGTGGACAACACGACACACCGAGGCCAGATTTCTACACACGGGGACAAAACATATCGTGGTCACTTTCTCCCCCAAGTCCTGCAGATACCTCACCTCGCCTCGCCTCAACCTCGCCTCAACCTCTCCTCGCCTCGCCTCAATAACATCACTGACTTGTTATTCCCCCCATAAAAAAAATCTCAAGACTCAACGTTTCAGAGTACGTGTGTGTTGGCAGCTCGACGTCTGCTTGTGTTGGTAATTTGGTTTCTGCTTGTGTTGGCAGCTCGACGTCTGCTTGTGTTGGCAGCTCGACGTCTGCTTGTGTTGGCAGTTCGGCTTCTGCTTGTGTTGGCAGTTCGACGTCTGCTTGTGTTGGCAGTTCGGCTTCTGTTTGTGTTGGCAGTTCGGCTTCTGCTTGTGTTGGCAGTTCGTACGTTTCTTTGTGTTGGCAACTCAGTTCTGCTTGTGCTAGTAACTGTTATGCGGATAAATTCTTGCATCGTCACAAATCACTAGAAACTTGTAAAGCCAGAGGTCGTTAACAATCGTTTGTCTTCAATTCTTTCTACGTGCATTTTCTCTCTCTCTCTCTCTCTCTCTCTCTCTCTCTCTCTCTCTCTCTCTCTCTCTCTCTCTCTCTCTCTCTCTCTCTCTCTCTCTGTTCTCGCGTCCTTCAAACTTCTCTTCATTTTTCTTTTGTCTTATCGTTCCTCCTCCTAGTTCCTCTTTAATTTCTTCCCCTTTATGTTTTCCGTCTTTCTTCTCCTTTTCCTCATCCCACATTTTTTTTTCTTATCTTCCAGTTTTTCTTCATCCCTTCTTCTCGTTTTTCTTCCTTTTCTTCATTTTATTTTATTTTCGATCCTCTCTTCCTAGATCCTCTTAATTCCTTTCCTCCCTTCCTCCAGATTCTTTTCTTCTGTTCTATTCCTTATTATTCTTTATCATCTTTTCTGGTGTTTCCTCCTCGTCTCCTTCATTTTCTCTCTCCCTCTTTCGTCTTCTTACTTTCCTATTCCCTCCCACCATTCATCTGTTTTCCATTCTTCCTTCCCGTCTCTTCTCTTCTGTCTCTCCCCTCTCATCACTTCCCTCCTCCTCCTCCTCTTTATTCATTTCTTCATCTTTAATCCTGTTTTATCCTCTCGAAATCCTTCTCTTCATTTCTCTGGCCTCTCTCTCTCTCTCTCTCTCTCTCTCTCTCTCTCTCTCCTCTCTCTCTCTCTCTCTCTCTCTCTCTCTCTCTCTCTCCTCTCTCTCCTCTGCTTGCACCCTCACTCTACCGCTCTCCTCCTCACCTTCCCCTCACCTACACCTCTCCCTTACCAGCCACCTCACCCTCTCCCTTCCTCCTCCTCACCTCCACCCCCCCTCGTGAAACACCTAATGAGTGTGATCAATAAACACGTCATCACACTTAATCATCCAACAATGTCTTTGATGCATTTGTTTATTTTTGTATTATTTATTTATTTTTATTTTTTTCCTTTATACTCTAATGATTGATCTTGGTTTATTTATTTATTTTTATTGTTTTTTTCTCTATTTTGGTTATCTCCTTTTAGTTTATTCATTATGTATTTATTATTATTCTTTTTTATCGTATCAGAGTTGTAAAAATATATCGTATACACTTTTACGGTTTTTATGTAATTTATTCCCTTGAGAACGTATTACTTTTTCTCCTTAGAATTTATTAAAAAGGTAAATTCTAAGGAGAAAAGTTATAAGGTGTAAAAGGAAAATAAATTACTTCTTTCCGTAATATTAGATTAATTATTATTTTCTTGTTCAAAGGAATATTTTTGTAGTGTGTGTGTGTGTGTGTGTGTGTGTGTGTGTGTGTGTGTGTGTGCCCCCACCCGGGCATAGGTCACTGACCCCACATCGGGGCCTGGGGGGCGAAAACGTAATAATAATAATAATAATAATAATAATAATAATAATAATAATAATAATAATAATAATTATTCATAGTAAATGAAATTTATAATAAAATAAAATCAAAATTGAAAATAAATTAATAATAATAAAGATCCATAAAGAAATATGAAAATTAAAAAAAAAAATCAATAGTGAGAAACAATATATATGTGTTGTGTTGTCATGTAAGAGAAACAATTGAGACCCTGCAATTGTGTGTAAATGAGGCAGAAAGTCAGATCAGCAACCTGGGACTTGGTCACAATTTTCGTGATGCCATATGGCAGCAGGGTCTACCATTAGACAACTTTGGTATGCTTTAATATCTTCCCAGGCAGTGAGTACTTGCCTGTGTGTGTGTGTGTGTGTATGTGTGCGTGTGTGTGTGTGTGTATATGTGTGCGTGTGTGTGTGTGTGTATGTATGTATGTGTGCGTGTGTGTGTGTGTGTATGTGTATGTGTGTGTGTGTGTGTGTGTGTGTGTGTGTGTGTGTGTGTGTGTGTGTGTGTGTGTGTGTGTGTGTGTGTGTGTTCCTACAATATATTCGGTGTTATCAGAATAAATCGCTTTACAGTGATTGAATTAAATTTGTTCTCGTTATCTACCCAGCTGCCCCGGCCGGATATACGTCGGGCCGGATAAACACTTTTTTTTATTGTTAATTGTTAGTTTATTTATTCTTTTTTATCTCGTGTTTATCCATTTTATTTGTTTATCTGTTCATTCTATTTACATTCTTTTGTTTCCATTTATCATTTGTTAATTATATTTTTATTTATTAGTCTGTGATGAGACCGGGGGGTGTAGTGTGTGGTGAGGGCAGGAGGAGTGAGTGTGTGGTGAGGGCAGGAGGAGTAGTGTTTGGTGAGGGCAGAGGAGTAGTGTGTGGTGAGGGCAGGAGGAGTAGTGTGTGGTGAGGGCAGGAGGTAGTGTGTGGTGAGGGCGGGAGGAGTAGTGTTTGGTGAGGGCAGGAGGAGTGAGTGTGTGGCTGAGGGGCCGGGAGGGAGTGTGAGTGTGTGGTGAGGGCGGGAGGAGTAGTGTGTGGGCCAGAGGTAGTGTGTGGTGAGGCTGGGAGTGGTGTTTGGTGAGGCAGGGAGGTAGTGTTTGGTGAGGGCAGGAGGTAGTGTGTGGTGAGGCAGGGTGGTGGTGTGGTGAGGGCGGGAGGAGTAGTGTTTGGTGAGGGCGGGAGGAGTAGTGTGTGGTGAGGGCGGAAGGAGTAGTGTGTGGTGAGGGCGGGGGGAGTAGTGTGTGGTGAGGGCGGGAGGAGTAGTGTGTGGTGAGGGCGGGAGGAGTAGTGTGTGGTGAGGGACGGGAGGACAACGAGGGGGAGGGAGGGTCAGAGGTCTATCGGACAGGAAAACGCGAGAAAATCAACTATTGGGGTGGAATAAAGTCCGGTTGTCCAAGTTTCCAAACAAGTTAGTTCCATTTGTGCGTCATTTCCTCGCCAGAATTGCTTAACCCGACATATTTCCCGTTTGTCCGCAACTCGAACCAGCTTTAACGGCACGGGAGCCACCTGACAAATAACCTCGCTTTAAAGACCGTCCCTTGTGCCAGGTGGTGGAATAAGACGGAGGAGGGGAGGGGGGAGAAAAGAGGAAGAAGAGGAGGAGAGGGAGGAAAAGGGTAAATGTTGAGGAGGAAGGGATGGGAGGAGGGATAAGAGGGAGGGAGGTTGGCCAGTCGGGCTGTTTCCGCAGCTTCATGCGACCAGAAATCAGAATTAAGTGCTAGTTAACTTTCCGACGTGGCTGGCGTTGGCTGGGAGCCAGGCGGGATAGAGGGGTGGGGGAAGAGGGGTAAGGATTGGGGATTGGTTAAGGGAGGGTGAGTGAGAGAGGGATGGAGGGTGAGGGAGGCGACATCGCACAAAAATAGGCTGACGAGGATTTTTATAGTGAAGCCATTGTGTATGTGTGCGTGTGTGCATGCGAGCGCAACACGAGAGCCCAGGTATTAATTCTTATTACACTAATTAATCCCCTCTGAGAGTTTTTCATGACGTGAATATATTTATACAAAGTGAATAATTTACCATAACCTACAACCATCTACGTGTTGTACCACCAAGTTGTAGGTTATGTCCTGTTCACAACACAAATACAATACTACTACGAGGGGCATTTTCCCAGGTCATACAGGAGGCAGTGATTAAAGGTCGTATGTGAGGTCGTTACGGGGAGGAAATTATCAGTAAAGGTCAGGGAGTGTCCGCCAGTGTTTGGGTCTTGGGAACGAGACGGGCAGTTAATGGCGGTGTTGACAGTGTGGCCAGCGGTGACTTGTTGAAGACCTTATCACAGTATACATAAATACAGGCATACTGTACCTCACTACCTAAGTATATACTGTATACAAGGAAAGCATTTATAGATTTTCCTCTCTTATACAAACACCCATACCCAGGGTGGCCAGGTAGGTGTCGATCGCTTGAGTGCTAACATACAGAAGCTTGTATATAGTATTCCTTCCCCCTTTAGATATGATGCTAGTCCACTTATGTTGTTTGGTTGTTCTCTCATCAATAACAGTTGCCGATAGTATATAAAGGGCCAGGGTATTGGTGCAAGGTAGCAGTCCAACCATTCATTACGCCTGAGAACCAAACCCATGAACGTTCTCTTCATGGACGAGTATTCTGGACAACATTAACTATCCAATTTCAGAGAACAACAAGCTGGACGAATTGCTTTCATATACTCACCATTGCATCGTGATATGTTGGTGTGCCGGCTCTCATTATTGGTATAAGAGTTGTCAGATATACAAAACATAGGTATTTATGACATATCTGCTGGTATAACATTTAAATTACTAGTCATTTTGAAATTCTGACAGTCTCTCTGCACGAAAGTATTACCAGATGATTTGATCCTCAGAGTAGATAACGTAATGTGTACTCCAATACCTGTGGTCGACTGTATCAACCGCTCTGAAACTCGAGGGTTAACACTGCTCACAGAACCACGAAGAGCATTAACCCCATGGCTAACGATACTTTGTTTAGGGACTGTAGACTATTGAATATTTTCTACCTGGTCTTGACATAATCGTTCAACAATCAATGCTTTACAACCCAACCCAACCCAACCCAACCCAACACAACACAACCCAACACAACACCAATAAAATACTGACCAGCTGACGAAGAACCTTGTGTTACAAAAATGTTACTTGTGTGAGGTTAAATGTCAAGCCTTTTGAACCTTCGATAAGCTGCAGAAATAATTCGAACTTTTGATGGACTATAGGTAAACGGCGCCACCTGGTCAGGAGTCCTTGTTGATGAGCTCGACAGAAGTTTAGTTACTAGTGTAATATATTAACTAATTAACGTATGTCATCACCATTGCTACTACTACTGTTAATAATAATAATGATAATAATAATAATAATAATAATAATAATAATAATAATAATAATAATAATAAGAGGTATAGCAAGTAATAATAATAGTAATAATAATAATAATAATAATAATAATAATAATAAAAGGTATAGCAAGTAATAATAATAGTAATAATAATGATGAAAGGAATAGTAAGTAATAGTAATAACAATAATAATAAATACAATAACCAAGATAATAGTCATAATTCTTAAAAGCATTTTAGTATTAATTCGTATACACATAAATCACCGTTTCTCTCTACCTCTACCAAATGTTGAAGGCCTTATGGCAAATCCACTTTACATCCATCCAAGGAAACAAAAATAACATCACCCACTTAAACTTACACACCATCAACACTACACACATCGACACGTCATAAATAGGAGATAACTGTACTGGATCCAGTTCTCCTACCTATCTCCACTTAGTCTCCCACGGTCTCCAAAAGTATTCAGCGGTGTAGTATGTTAACAGTAAAAACTCTCCCGCGTTTAGGTCAGCTACACCCGGATGTTATGCAATTGGAAACACTGGGAGTAAAAATATTCTTTCGATGTTAGGTGAGGATTCAGATAATATAAAGTAAACTCTCAATTCCCGATGTATATAAAAAGATGTTACCTTATCTGCATTATATTGATACTCTTTATATGATATAGTATGAATGGCTCTTACTCTAGGACGTATAGTTTTGATATTACTTTTTTTTTATCGTGAAAATAATCTTCCAGTGAGATAAACAATACTCGTCGTAAACAGAGCTTTCCAGGTGATGAAATATATGTATTGGAAATAATATTGTTTATGTGATGCTGTAGACAAAAATCTTCCCTATGTCTACTGAGAATGAGAAAATTTTTCCCGAAGTCTGGCTGCATCATGTAAACATTCGCTCCCAAAAAGTTTCTTCACGGAAGAGTTCCATGAATTTCAGAATGAATACTACTACTCCTGTTGTCTCGGTAGGGTTGTCAAAATCTTTCTTCCGTTGTGTCATATTGTCTCATATTGTGTTAACATAACTCTTAATAATATCCAACTTATAATATTAATAACCAAAGGCATTATAGTTGACATAATAATGAAGTCTTTTAAAATGATTCCAACTTACACTGATGAAATTATTGAAATGTATAACAATGAATTCTGAATTTCGTGTTTTTTACCTTGAAGCAAATGTCTCGGTTGTGTGAGTCTTGGTGTTATTCATTTGGGGAAAAAAATATAACACGTATTATATGGAAAATCTTCTTGTATGAGGTGAATGAAGGCAATTCAACGTTTACAGGAGGCTTAACATTCCTAAAACACAAATCAGTTTGGTGGATTCACTCAAGTTCCAAGCGAGAAAACCAACAATACACTTTTCACGTAAGAAATTATTTGAGGATTTCCAACCTGAGTCTAACTCTGACAGCAAGAATAATTTAGATATTGAAATACATTCTTTCTTAAATTATACTGAGTTGTCTTACGATATATTTTGTATCATGGGAAGTCTCCAATAGGAACAGATTATAGCATGAACTTCCCTCACGCTAAAGGTATTTGAATAAAAAAGTGTAGAGGCGGGCGGTGGCAGGATAGCAATTCCCTGCAGCGGCTGGAATTAGTGAGACCATCTTGGAATAGCTATATATCGCGGGCGTAAGGAAAGGCGTTGTTTGTGGCGAGGTTTGCTGGGACTGCGGGAGAGAGAGGGAGAGAGGGAAAAGAGAAAGAGAGAAACATAGAGGAAAGAGAAATAGCGAGAGAGAAAGACAGACACACACACACACGGGGAGAGAGAAGCCACGTCAAATGTGCTGCCAAGGCATTTAGCTGGTCTTAGTTATGGGACCGTCCTTGCCGTGTACTTGGACTCGGCCCAATCCAGACATTGTTCCAGCGAGGTCTGCCGGTAGACATCATCATCACGCTTCAGCAGGGGACTGGAACTGGCGACAAAGGGAAGGTTTTAGCAAGCCAAGATCTTAAACGTCTAAGGTATTTGTGCCATTACCTGCACCCACAAGGCTTTACTTTAACTTCTGTTTATAATGGAGAGAAATTATACACGAGGAGTGGTGGTTAGTTAGTAGTAGTATTAATAGTAATAGTTAATAGTAATAGTGGTAGTATTAATATAATAGTAGTAGTAAGAATAGTAGTAATAGTAGTTCTTCGTAATAGTGATAGATAATGATGGTGATAAATGGGATTGAAACTGGATTAATTTTTAGTTTTTTCTCTCTCTCTCTCTCTCTCTCTCATCTATTAAAGTCATCTTAGTGAATCAGAGACGAACAAACACGAGTCAACAAAGGCCAAGTAGCGCATACAAAGGGAACAAGCAACACGCCAAATGCTACTTACCCCCACAGACACTGACTGGTAACGTAACACCATCCCCACCCACGTCATGCACTGCCTCTTATACTAGTGGGTCAGGAATGAAGGTTTTAAAAAGAGTTTCTGAAGTGATTTAAAACGAATCTTTGACTAAAATGAAGATGTATTGGAAATGGTGTGTACCGAGCGCATTGGGGACGTATTACAAGGATGATTTTTTTTTCATAAATTTCGTCTTTTTTTTTTCATTTAATTTTCTCTTGTTATGTAGATAGGCTGTACACTAAGTATTCTTTTGGTGTTTTGTGTTAAGCTCAGGTAAAGTTAAGTTGTTCTTTAGGTTTTATCTGTTTGTGTTTAGTAAATTATTATTATTATTATTATTATTATTATTATTATTATTATTAGTAGTAGTAGTAGTAGTAGTAGTAGTAGTAGTATTGATGAAACAAGATTTTTATTTTTCTGTTGATGAAGCAAAATTGTCATTATTTTTTCTCACAATATTACTACAATTATATTTACTCAAAGTTATCTTAATTTTTCTGTTCTTTTTAGATAGACGAATATTTGCCGTGGTGTAGTGGTCAGGATACTCACCTCCAGCCGGATTGACACCAGACGAGGTAAGACCATAGGCAAGTTTGTTTACTCTATTAGCCTTTGTCTATCGAGCAATGATTTTTTTTAGGGGGGGAGGGGGGGCTTTGGTGTTAAATAAATGGCCGGATTATTTTCCTCGGTAAATGGTTATCCAGTGCGGTTGGCGAGTTGTCCGGTCTATTGCTTGATCACAGGGTCTCAAAGATCTCAGTAACTTAGGGAGTGATTCTAGTCTTAAGCTGCACTTTCTATTAGTAAATTTTTATGCGTAGATTTCCAGGGTTATATATTATTATTATTTTTTTTTTTTTTACGGTAGACACGTGACTCATATAATTAATATGCAGGTAACCATTAGGAAACAAAGACGAAACGATTCAAGCCCTTTCGTCTGCTTACATCTACAGGAAGTAACAGTACATTACCTGCCGTGTTTCAATCAAGTAGGTTCCCATGCGTTATACCTACACGTATTCTACTCAACGGTATTCATATCTGAAACGAAAAACAACAGAATTATGATAAAAGGAGAAATTTCCTCTTTTTTAAGAGTATTTTCACTTATTAAATATATATAATAAAATTGTAAGGTGAAAGTAACGTATGTAATTAATTAAGAGAAAATCAGGTCAAAGAAATTCAGAAAGCGAGAGGGAAGGAACCGGTCGACTGAACAAGTAGGAACAGTTAGTTATCTTGACTGATCTTCCTGGACTTATGCTGAACGTTCTTCATCAAGACATAACTTCCCGTCTGTAAACTGTTTTATCCTTTACACATCTGACTGGGATCTCCTGAGAGTAGACTAATGCTATAAGAGTCAGTCCCTCAGAGGTAGCAGGTGAAGGGGGAAGGTATAATCCGTGAGAGAAAGTATGCAGCAGTGCGAGAGGGAGAGAGAAGCCGAGCGCATCTAATTGGGTAAGGAGTCTCTGATCAGCCTATCAACCGCGAGCGAGACACGTAACGGTGCAACAAGAACAACAATGGCTCTGCTCTACACGCCTTGGATCCTTAGCTCTTCGTAAGCCGTTATTTCCCCCTCCCCACCACCCCCAGTAACTTGTTCTCTCTAATTTCGTCACCATTTCTGCTATCATTGCTGAAATAACTCCATTACAGCTTTATAGTGAAAGCTTAAAGTACAGAAGCTTGATTTTATGTGGAACTGCGCATTACCCTTATGTCCATCCTTCTTAAATGAATGACTGAACTATAATGTTTTCTTCTTGACTGTAATGTGTCTTCTTCTCGTGTGGTGTTACCTGGCATAGGACTATTACCTGGCCTGTGGTGTAAAACTGAGCATCGCTATACAACTTGTGGTACATACGGGGATGTTTCTTTTGTCCTGTGACCTCGTGAGCTAATGAATTACTGTACATTGCTGCATACCCATTGTGGTGAGCAGTTGTTTTTATTCACTGTAAAATTCAGTGTATAAATGAAATATTGTTTATTGGTGTTTGCAACCTGTTTGTCTGAATCACTATTTTGTTTAGGCTAATAGTCAAAGCGTGAAGACATAACCGTGAGGAATTTCTGAGATTATATGAATCCAACGTTCCATTATTTCCTCCTAATTCACAACTTCCATGCACGGCCTCAGTAGTTGTCTGCTTTAAGGTGTCGTAAAAGATTATTTAAACCACGTGACGATATTCTCATGGTTTCAGTTCTTCTATAAGGGACATGCCTAGCTATTACTTCCCAGCTGTCACCTGACCGTCTTTAGTTTGGTTTATATAACTCGTCGAAAATAGATATAAAGTAGTTTAAACCGCTGAGAAAGTTCCTATGGATACTCTCTCAATCTCTCTCTCTCTCTCTCTCTCTCTCTCTCTCTCTCTCTCTCTCTCTCTCTCTCTCTCTCTCTCTCTCTCTCTCTCTCTCTCTCTCTCTCTCTCTCTCTCTCTCTCCCCTGATGCCTTTCCAACTTTAAATAAATTCATTCATTCTTCTAACCGTCGGATAAATATTCCATTAATTTTTAACCGGCGAGGCAAGCAAACACTTCTCGACAGCATTGGCGAAAACCTTAATCTTACACGAACCAAGAAACGGAATTAGAGCTTTTGTTTCTATACGCCATCAGTAATATGGGAAGCTCTTCAAACACACAGGAGTTACGAGGAGTTCAAAGTTCCTCCCCCGGCAGTAGTAGTAACAGGTCCTGAGCGTGACCCTCCCTCATCAACACACGACTTTCTTCCCTGCTGGCGTTGTGGCTGCTTGTGCCAGGGCTGTCTTCAACGACCTCAGGAGCCACTATAACAGCTACCTTTCCTGAACCACCTAGCCCCACACCTGGTTATTTGTGGAGTGTGGCAGGTACACCCGACGCGTTTTTCTATGTCGTTTATAATGTGTGTGTCCTAAGCTTAAACTCTCCCATTAGCCCTGGAGCTTCCTGTAGTGTGGGGGCTTCACTGTAAGACATTCTTCGAGAGTTCTGTGTCAGAATGATTTATGTTGGGGGTATGTATGTATGTATGTATGTATGTATTTATGTATGTATGTATGTATGTATGTATGTATGGATGTATGTATGTATGTAGTAAGATGTAAACAAAAGTGAAAAAGAATGATAGATAATAAGGAAGTTATTAAGTGACGTAAAAGTGATGAAATAAATAACTTTATAAAATATTTGTAAAGATAAACAAATGAAGAAATGCATGAATAAGTAAAGGAAGATAAACCTCCTTGTCTCTACACACTTAACCTTTATTTTTATTCTTAGTAAACTGGATACTTCTCACGCCAATACTTAGGAGGAATATCTCTGAAGTGAACAATATTAACTCATTAACGTTGTCTTAGTTTCTCACCTTATCTTTTCCGTTATAGTTTTCAATAATATCTAAGTTAAGTCATATAAGAATAGAATCTCACCTGCCTTTACCTCAGACTACACGATTTTGTTAAAGAACTACACACCTGTTCAACATTACCTGAACATAATTTTACATAGCATTTTTATTTGTCGTGAACAGTAAAAAAAAACTAGAAATATTAATTATGAAATGAAAAGCGATAAATTCAATATGAAATTCGTATCAAGATAAAGACGTAACCTAACCTAACGCTAACCTTGGGTGTGTGTGTGTGTGTGTGTGTGTGTGTGTGTGTGTGTGTGTGTGTGTGTGTGTGTGTGCTTTAAGTGTCCGTTTGTGTGAGTAAAGTTTAAAAATGCAAATATAAAAAAAAAGTAGATTGATCAATATTGGTGAAACTTGACAGACGGGTTTTGTTGGTGACAAGGAATAATGACCCTCAAGAAAGTAGGTCATAGGTCACAGTATTACACAGCAGATGTTGTTTGCTGCGTCAGCGAGTTCTATGATTGCCAAACCTGACTGACTGGTCAACTGCCTGACTGGTTACCTGACTGACTGGCCAACTGTCTGACTGGTTACCTGACTGACTGGTTACCTGACTGACTGGCTAGCTGACTGGTTGGCTGACTGGATGACTGATTGACTGGTTAATTGACTGACTGGCTGACTATATTGACTGACTGGTTAACTGACTGACTGACTGACTGACTGTGAGAAAACTTATAAAACTTAAATGCTAATCTTGGTCGTCATGTTTTTGCTCTGGTGATTATATGTCCGGTCTTTTATTAACGCTTATAACTTCCTCTTATTTCTGGCTATTGTCTTCCAGGATTCCAATACCACTATATAGCTTAACTTTACAGCTTTACCACTATATAGCTTAACGTTACAGCTTTACCACTATATAGCTTAACGTTACAGCTTTACCACTATATAGCTTAACGTTACAGCTTTACCACTATATAGCTTAACGTTACAGCTTTACTACTATATAGCTTAACGTTACAGCTTTACCACTATATAGCTTAACGTTACAGCTTTACCACTATATAGCTTAACGTTACAGCTTTACCACTATATAGCTTAACGTTACAGCTTTACCACTATATAGCTTCACGTTACAGCTTTACCACTATATAGCTTAACGTTACAGCTTTACCACTATATAGCTTAACGTTACAGCTTTACCACTATATAGCTTAACGTTACAGCTTTACCACTATATAGCTTCACGTTACAGCTTTACCACTATATAGCTTAACGTTACAGCTCCATTACTAGCTAGGAGTGAGACAGAAATTTGCTGAGAGTAAACCTGACTTCTTATTAATAACGTCTTACCTTCTCACTTTTTCACACTGAGTATCTGTTGTTTTTATGTAATTTATTCTTGCTCACGAAAAAAAAAGGTAATCTCTCTATAATTAACCTGTTAGTTGTTAATTGTGCTTTCGTTTATGGCTGTTTTTCCATACGTCCGCGTGTACGTGTGTGTATGTGCGCGAGATTTTATTCATGAACACGCCCACAGTTTCCTAACATTGAATTATGCTTATTCAATCAGAAAA
This sequence comes from Homarus americanus, assembly GCF_018991925.1. Classification (NCBI taxonomy): domain Eukaryota; kingdom Metazoa; phylum Arthropoda; class Malacostraca; order Decapoda; family Nephropidae; genus Homarus; species Homarus americanus. The sequence goes on from NW_024727421.1 coordinate 378,801, forward strand.
CCTTTTTATATTCACTTCCATTATGACTTGTACGACTTCATTTATTATATGTGTGTGTGTGTGTGTGTGTGTGTGTGTGTGTGTGTGTGTGTGTGTGTGTTATTCATATACAATACTTTTCGTTTCATTCATTATAGATTCATTTTTTCATCATTCATCTTCGACATTCTTCCCATCTATACATTATTCATTCCTCTTGGATGTGTCTTTTCATCAGTCATCCTCTTTCCCTTCCTTCCCTCCTTCTTACTTTTCTCTCTTCACCTCCGTTACCTCTGTTTGCTCTCTTCACCAATTATCACATCTTCTTATTTACCCATGAATACATCCTCTCAGCGACACCATTATCAGTCAGCCTTTTGTCTGTCACTTAATTCTGTTTATCTATACATCTGCCTATCCAACCCTCTCTCCCTCTCACTCACTCCCCTCCTTCCTTCCTTGGCGTCTCTTACAGCTCATCGGATTCTCTACACGATTCTCTGCCTTGGTCTCTTTCATATACATTAGCTTTCATGTTCCTTCTTTGCTGGGCCTTGTTTAAACACAGGTTTTACCCCAGACGTGTTCAAACAAGACCCGGTGTTTACAAAAGCCTGTGGCATAACTGCATCAACATGAACGCGCCTTTGCTGAGCACGTACAATACACAGTCCTTCTCACTCCTGCACATGAATATGAATACTAGAAAAAGCGTATGTTTGTGTGTGTGTGTGTGTGTGTGTGTGTGTGTGTGTGTGTGTGTGTGTGTGTGTGTGTGTGTGTGTGTGTGTGTGTATTTTGAACATGGGGAGGTGCAGGAGGATCTGAAATGTATGTATTAACTTTCTTCTGTAATAATGACTACACGAGTACAGGTCCAACATCATTTACTAGCAAGTTTTTAGTAATCTAGTAAATATTATTGCAAACTCTCTCTCACTCTCTCTCTCTCCTCACTCTCTCCGCACGTCCATTATTTACACTTTCTCCCTCTCCCTTTCGCCTAAAACACCTTCCCTTCTTCCTTCCTTCCCTTCCTCCCTTCTTTCTTACTATTTCCCTTCCCTTCCCTTCCCTTCCCTTCCCTTCCCTTCCCTTCCCTTCCTTTCCCCTCCCTCCTTTACATCACCAGTGTCAAATATCGTAATCCATCAACTTATTACACTCGACCAACTTCTCAATAGACGAATAAGTTGCCATCAAAAGATGTCTCCTTTCACAAACTGAGAGATTTGTTGACATTATGACGCGTGACGTGGGTTGTGGGTTGTGTTCTATTCACAGCTATGGGTTTGTGGGTTTGTTTACGCTTTAGAGAGAGAGAGAGAGAGAGAGAGAGAGAGAGAGAGAGACGCTGCCCGTTAGAGTAGTTAAAATCCATTCGCAGAAGAACTCGTTAGAACTGCGTCTTCAATTTTCTATGGAAGACTTGAAGACGAGAGCGCGATGGTGGGAAGGTTTGTTTTTATCTCTGCTGTCAAGACTACTGCTAAATATGGGAGGTGAGGGTCTGGTCAAATTGTTAATTAGAACCAGAGATACGATACTAATCCACTCATTAGCGTTGTTACCTGTCGGGAGAGAGATGCTAAGGCGTGTTTTAGTCGCCAGTTTAGTACAATGTTTCGTCGATAAATTAAGAATGATTGTTTTTATTCAATATTTTTTTTAGTTATCATCCATTCTATTTATTTATTAATATTTTCTCGGGTTACCGGAAGATTAACTCCATCAGCTTATTTCACCTTAGAATTATTCACCTTTAATTATATCCTAACCTAACCTAACCTAACTTACAACAAAGTCAGGTAAAAATGTATCACTTATTTGCTTGAGTTACCTTGTTTAGACCTCCCGGACGCACGCACGAAATGACACACACACACACACACACACACACACACACACACACACACACACACACACACACACACACACACACACACACACACACACACACACACACACACACACACATATCTCCGCAAGATTAACCTCATACCGACGATTAATAACACCTGTTGAAATTACCTGTTCATATATACAATAAACGTGTAAGAAAGTTTCAAGAATCTCTCTCAGGTAAAGCCACTGTGAATAAATACCGTAAATATGTGAGACAAATAGCGTTACCTGCAGCAGATGTTGGACTCGTGTGCATGTGCCTCAGTTACAGCATGAGAGAGAGAGAGAGAGAGAGAGAGAGAGAGAGAGAGAGAGACGAGGTAGGAGACACATATACAAGGGCTGAATTTGGCCCGTGACTAAGAGGCGACGGTGACGACCAGGGTACACAAGCCTTCACCTGTGTGTTAATCCCTCTCAGGTGCGTGGCGGCGGCTGTAGGTGTTCGAGCAACAACTGAAAGACAGGTGCATTTGGGGGATCACGTATAACCTAACCTAACCTAACCTAACCTAACCTAATCTATCAGACTGGGAAAAGTCTATAATGTGGGAAATCCAGTACCTCTCTGGTGTTAACGCCCGAATGGTTTATGAAGAATTATTATCTATTTTTTTATGGTTAGTAACTCGTAAAGAGAGTCTGGCGAGCGAGGTGCAGGTGAAGTGGATGTTCTTGTTGTTTCAGGGGAAATAAAACAAAACTAAAAAAGACCTTGCTGTGGGCGTGGGCGTGGGCTGGTAACGGTGGAGGAAAGTGAGGGAAAATGAGGGTGTAAGCAAGCGATGACTCTCCCAGGTGGTGATGTAAATGGGTTATGACGTCACCAGGTGAAAATGCTAATTAACAATGACGTCATCAATGTAGTATTGGAAGCTGGTTATGACGTCATTAGATGTAGTGTGTGTAAGCTGATTATGACGTCATCAGATGAATGTGCTATGATGTCATCTGATGAAAATGCAAACTGTCCATGACGTTGTCAAGTGAAAGTGTGAATAGGTAATCAAGTCTTGAAGTGAAACTGTCAACATACAGAAAAGTTAACAGGTAATGATTTCACTAAGTAAGAATTCAGATGATCATTATTGACCAAGAAACTCATGAGGAGAGAATGTAAATAGAAAATGACGTGAGGTGATGAAATTATAGTGTGGTAACTCCCCCCAAAAAGTGTCTTCACGGAGGGGGTCGATGAGTTTCAAAATGAACACTGTGACTCTTGTTGTCTCGGTAGGGTTGTCACAATCCTTCGTCCATTGTGTCATATTGTCTCATATAAAATCGTAAAGATACTTTTTTTTGGATTGTGTTACATATCATTAGAAGATAATGTAATCACTGAGTGGTCATTGACTGAGGGAGTAAACGGGTTCTGACATCATTAAGGGAAAATGTGGATAAATTATTCTTGTTAGGTTAATCATGAAAAAAATTGATGACTTCAACAGAATACTAAAGAGAAAGGAAAAAGAAAAACTTATTTAACTTGTGATTTTAAATTTGATAAACACAGAATAATTAAACGATAAATTCACTTAGAAATATCGATGAATCCGGTGTAAGCAAGACAAGATATGTCAATTATAATAAACAGATGAAAATTAATTGGAAATATTAAGTAATTATGTATAAGCAAGAGACTACGGGTAAATGAAATGAAATCACAACGGCAAGAAGACAATGAACTCGCAGGTAACCAGAGATGAAGTGTGTCAATAAGATAACACCTGAGAATACCTGCTACAAGTAATTAAGTATTTTTACAGGTGACGTGTGTGTAGCCCAGAGCTTTACCTGATGATGATATTTAAGAGCTAAGTGGTGGTGAAAATTAGACCCCCCCTCCCAATCTTATTTCACCTTCAGATTATGCAACATAACCTAACCATACCTAATTTAACCTAACCTCCCCAGATAGTAGAGTTAGGGTATTCAATCAGGTGAAATAAATTGGCGTTTCTAACCATCATACGACCCCCCCCCCCACTTATTCTCTCTTAACGATTCGTATTTATTTTTGTGTTTTCTTTGTAGCGATGATGATAGTTATCCAGGAGAGAGATTTACCTCGTGTGTTTTCATTCAACCTTTACTCAGTTTACGCCTGGCTCTTGGCTCAGGTTTCCTTCGTTGTTTTTACCGTAACTTGACCCACTCGTTGTTTGAACTCATGATGGAGTTGCATGTCTCCTCAAGAACTGGTAACGCTGTATCATATATGTTGTTATATTTAGTGATGGCATTTATTTACTTAACACCCGTCGACGTTTAAATGAATGACTTTTGAGAAATTTTCCCCTAAAAAGATATGAATTCCTTTTCTACATCTATTTATATGTAGGTGTATGTATGTTGTTATTATTGTTATTTCTAAATATATAAGATAACAAAGATATATAATTCTCAGTATAGAACAATAATATATGAGTAGAAAGCTGACAGTATGGATGATCTTGGCTGTTGGAGATGAGTGGTTAGGTTAGGTTAGGTTAGGTTGACATTCAATAATAAAGTTCAAGAAGTATGATAGTAAGTTTATCGTATAGTTTACATGCTCAGTGTTTAGGTATAAGTACAGCTTCAATTACCTTGTTAAATGTACCTGTATCCTCGCTTATTCTGTACATCGCTTCTTACCTGTCACTTGTTAGTTGCGATATCTCTCTCTCTCATATCATTACCAGGTGGTGCCTCTTGAGGGAGTTTAAAGATAAGTGATAATAAACACTCAAGCTGGACTCATCTTGCTATTTCCTTCCAGCTGTGAGACTTGTGTTGCTTCCTCCTCACCAGGCGTGGGTTGGGCTCCCTCCTCTTCCTCCTTGGCAGTAGAAACATATGATCTTCCTCTAAAGTTAACCATCCTTCTTTTGGTTAGGTTAGTTTAGGTCAGGTCAGGTCAGGTCAGGTCATGTCAGGTCAGGTTAGATTAGTTTAGGTCAAGAAGTGTCCTTTAAACATGGCGATAGACATCTTAAAGACATAACAACACAGTCACTAGGTCATTAGTTATTGTGACACTTTAAATGGATGATAAAGATATTTGTCGTTCTGAGGTTAAAGTGACAGAGCCGAGGTGATTGATTATATCTTCTGACTCGTATTATGTCACGATAATTTCTCATTGTCATGTGTGAGAATAGATCCCAAGAGGTTGAGTGATGCCTCGTTATGGGGACACAGCTCACTCTATATTCAATCTTGGTGACTCTATGGTCGACACTTAACTAGATCGTCTTCATTTCCCCAACTACAGAGATATTGTCTTTAATGGGTCATAAAAACGTCAATTCGGTATTTAAAGAATGTTTTAGTGTGTTATATTATTACGATATCTGACGTTTTCTGTGATTTAGAACTTTTGCGGTTGTCCAGGGACCCCTGAGTTCACCCAGCTGTGAGTAGGTACCTGATTTTACAGTTGGTTAAGTGATGTGGGTCGATTGCAATGTCGACTACAGTGCCTCCTTCAGTACCGAATAACCGGACATAGTGTACAGTGGGCTACATCTACACTGCCCTTTTACGGATCATCAGGAGTGTGAGACCCACTTTCATCCCACACTTAAACCAGATAACATCCCAGTGCTGTCCAGAATACACTCGTATATATGACTACTGTGTGTGTGTGTGTGTGTGTGTGATTTTTATGACCTTTAGAGGCGATGAGACATGTATAAAACTGGATTACATGTACAGCTAATGAAGTTGTCTTATGACCGAGCAAGAGGCAGACACTGGTACAGATTACATACAGATCACACAGAGGTCACATACAGGTCACACAGGTCATACACAGGTCACGCACAGGTCAAAAAACTTATTAAGAGTTTCTCACACGTTTCTCACACGTATTACCGTGTCGTCTGTCCTGTATAAAAAAATTATTTTCCACAGTCAGTTGGGGTGACGGACGTGTATGTAGTCGAGGTGTGTGTGTGTGTGTGTGTGTGTGTGTGTGTGTGTGTGTGTGTGTGTGTGTGTGTGTGTGTGTGTGTGTGTGTGTGTGTGTGTGTGTGTGTGTGTGTGTGTGTGTGTGTATGTGTGTGTGTGTGTGTGTGTGTGTGTTTGTGTGTGTTTAGACAATTGTTAAAAGTGAAAGTGAGGCTCCGAAGGCTTGGGACTCGTTCAGGGCAGGTAAACTACAACACAGGTAAGCAGAATAGACAACAATATACCACCGCATTCATATCTCCCCACTGTACAAGTAGTTACCTATTCACACCCTCCACCTTCACCTCACTCTCCACCCTCACCCTCCACCCTCACCTCACCCTCCACCCTCACCTCACCCTCCACCCCCCTCACCCTCCACCCTCCACCCTCACCTCCCACCATCCACCCTCACCATCCACCACCCCACCTCCCACCCCCACCTCACCCTCCACCTCCTCTCACCCCACCATCCACCCCCACCATCCACCCTCACTCACCTCCACCCCACCTCACCTCCACCTTCACCCCTCTCCACCTCACCCCACCCCACCACCCCACCTCACCTCACCCTCCACCCTCCCACCACCCTCCACCTCACCTCACCTCCACCTCCACCTCCACCACCCTCACCATCCACCCTCACCTCACCTCCACCCTCACCTCACCTCCACCTCACCATCCACCTCACTCACCTTCCTCCACCTCACCTCACCTAACCCACCTCCCACCATCCCTTACCTGATCCAGTTACGATTAATTAACTTTATCCATTATCGATTCTCAGGTAAATAATTAAGCGGTAAAAGGTTTCTCTGGTTATCTCTAAGAGGCCTTTTTAGCTCCCCCTAAGTTTTCGATGGACAAATTTAGTGATGGATGGAGATAATTTGAATTTAACCTTCATTATTCTTCACGTCACCCCTCCCCCCTCACCCCTCCCTACCCCCCCTCCCCCATCCTCACCCCTCCCACCCCTAACCCCCTTGAGTAACTCTTGCCTGCGTGGTCGTTATGTGCTTTAATAACTTAACAAGGTGATTAGTCTCCCCCTTAACCCACATGGGAGGTGAGGGGAGGAGGGAAATGAGGGGAGGGGAAGGAAATGGAGGAGAAGGGGAGTAAGGATGTAAGTGGGGAAGTAAAGGTAGAGAGAGAGAGAGAGAGAGAGAGAGAGAGAGAGAGAGAGAGAGAGAGAGAGAGAGAGAGAGAGAGGCCTGTGGATGTTGTCGGGCTCAAAGTCTTGAAACCTCCTGAATTTGATTATAACATTCTGAAGCTGTACGGAATTTTCTCTACAAGTCTCTAGTGTCAGGTATATTTTCCAAAGGGAAGGGGGGGGTGTAAAGAACGAGAGGGAAACATGTGGAGGGGGTGGAAAGTAAGGTGGGAGGATATGTGAAGGGGGGTAGTAAGGTGGGGAGGGCTTAGGGGGGTTGGGTGGGAGGGCACGGAGAGAAGGTGGGAGAATTGATGCTCCTCCCTCCTCCTCCTCCCTCCCTCCCTCCCTCCCTCCCTCCTCCTCCTTCCCTCCTCCTCCTATTATGTTCTCTCTTCTAATTTCCTTCATCTCTCGTATTCTTTTCAATTCTTCGATTCTTATCTTCCTCTTCCGTCTCCTCCAATTATTATGTTACATCCTATTTCCTCTTCATACTTATTATTTTGTCTATTCTTTAAGTTTCTTTCCTTCCTCTCTCCACTTCCTGTTATTATTCTTTTTATCTTACTTTCTCTCTTTATTTTCTTCAACTTTTTTTCAAGTTCCTTCCTTCCTTCCTCGCCGAATCCCTTCTTCCTCTCTCCTTCCCCCTCTCCCTTCCCCCCCTCCCTCCCTTCCCCCCTCCTTCCCTTCCCCCTCCCTTCTTCCTTTTCCTCTATGTGGCACCGTGGCACTATTCATATGGCACTACTCGTATGACTAGTACAAGTAACTTATTGAAAGCGCTGATTTGAATGAACAATCTTCAAAAAAATATTACATATTTTGGTTAGTAATATGATGATGTAACTTATAAAGAGAAACAATAAATAAGTCATAACAGATAAAAAATTTTCGCTTTGTTTAATTACATTTATCAGTTTAAAACAAATTCATTTTGTTAGGAAGGAAAAGGTTTATTTTATATTATTACACCCAACCATTATTTCCTTTATCCCACTACATGTAAATAGTTAATTATATTCAAGTATTAACTATAAAACCTGAAATGTTGAATATATAAAATAGATAAATTAAAATACGAGTTACAAGACTGATATTAAAGCAAATAATAATAACATTTTACAATATATAACAACAACAATCACTGGACAACAGATCATGTACAGAATATAAAGTTTGATATATATTGAAAAATACAACAAACATTCCCATACGATATTAGTTTCCATACACTGAAACACTATCACACAACTATATATTTCCTGTGTTACTGTATCATATGTTTGTCTTTCACACAAACTGTATATATGAATGAGTTTATTACTGAGTAAGAGCATAGCGAAGAAAACTATATCAACTCCCTGAAACATGGGGAGTGACTCTGTTGGTGCATCTTATTTATCTTTGGTTGACTGACTGACTGACTGACTGACTGACTGACTGACTGACTGAAAGAAAAAAACAATGCCCAGATCTATTCCCAAGAACATTACCTAACACCTTCTGTTTACTCTCATTTCTCTCTCTCTCTCTCTCTCTCTCTCTCTCTCTCATACTTCTTATCTCATTTTCTCTTCGCCTTCATCCCTACTTCACTGTACATCTTTTTTTCTTCATATTTTGTCATTATCTCTATCTTTTCTACTTTGTCATTTTCTCCTCTTCTCACCCTCCTCTTCTACTTTTATTTTTCTCTCCTCTTTCCACGATCTTTATCCCCGAACATTTTCCCTCACTCCTTTCTCCTCACTATTCCCCTCCTCACTTAATGCTTCCTCCTTCTCCTATGCCTTACCTCTCACCCCACGCCTTCCTTCAGCACCCCTCTCCTTTTCCTTCTTTCCCCCACTTTTGTTTCCTATCCAACGCCGCGAGGGACACACACACACACACACACACACACACACACACACACACACACACACACACACACACACACATCTAACAGCGTAAAGTGGGTTACTGTAGCCCTCTAACGGGTACCCGCTGGGACCCTCAGATTAGGCCTGTGATATAGCTCCTGGGAGAGGTATCGTGTTAGCTGAGAGGGGAGAGAGAGTGAGTGGGGGCACTGGTGGAAAAACGATTGAGAGCTGAGAGATAAAGGAGAGCAATATTGTAGCTGAGATTGTGGATGGGGATCAGATTATTTGTGGAATAGGATTGAACTCCATTGATTCTGGATTAATCAGTCTCTCTCTCTCTCTCTCTCTCTCTCTCTCTCTCTCTCTCTCTCTCTCTCTCTCTCTCTCTCTCTCTCACCTAACCTAACCTATTGTTCACGATTCATGTCCATACAATTCGCGATACAAATCTAAAATTTCTATTCCGATACAACATTTTGATTCATTCATTATTCTTCATTGTTTACATTAATTTAATTTGATGGTATTTCTTAATGAATCCAAATTATATCACAACACTCACCAAGACCAAAAGCTGTTCCCTGATGACTCGTGTATAACCAAACCTCCTGTTAATGTGTCCTCTGTAACTCCTTAATTAAAACGCTTATTACATTGGAGGCTGTTTGGTAATAAGTGAGGTTAGCGAGCCTAGAGGTGAGCGGTGTATTCAGTGTTCGGGGACGTTGTTAACAAATAATACCTCAGGGAGAAATAACATTGAAGGTGGGGAGGGGAGGGGAGGGGAGGGGGTCTTATTGGGTAATGTGGGGGTCTGTATTCCTGGGGTATTTGATGATTGGGTTAAGGGGTAGTTTATAGCTGGCGTCTCTCTCTCTCTCTCTCTCTCTCTCTCTCTCTCTCTCTCTCCTCTCTCTCTCTCTCTCTCTCTCTCTCTCTCTCTCTCTCTCTCTCTCTCTCTCAAAACCTTCACACATGACAACCTGATTATACATATTATACATATTATACAATACATATTTCACGTATAGTGGTGTGTGGTATCGGGTGTATATTGATTTTTACGAGATAACTGACAAATATAAAGTTTCCATAGAGGTGTGTAATATATTTAGACAGTTCATAACGTGTGTGTGTGTGTGTGTGTGTTGGGCTGTCAGTCACCTCCTCTGATTGCTCTACCACTTTTATGTAAATATTTCCTTTAAACACAAGAGATCAGATAAACTTTTTCTACAATTCGTTTTAGTGATAAGCTGAAGGGATTATTTCTTTCTAACCTAACCTAATCTAACCTAATCTAACCTAACCTAACCGATAACATGAAGACAGTATTTCGAAATGCCAATTCCAATTATTTAGTTGTTTTTATTTACTTACAGGTGTAGAAATGTCATAATAATATCAATATACTTCAAACATGATATTTTCTTAGACTCCTTGCAAGAGAGACTTAACCTGAGAGCCTCTTTGGTGATGTTTAGTGACTGGGTTTTCTCTCGCTCATAAACTTGACTGTTTCTGGTGTTACATTACATCACACTTCTGGTTCTCACACCGTCGGCAGGAAGTTCATTTAAATGGTGTTTTGCTTCTCGTGAACGATTTGCTACCCCCGTCCACACACACACACACACACACACAGTACATGTATAGGGGGAGATTTTTTTTTTAGAAGAAATTAGTCAGAGATTTGGGTAAAGTTCCTGTGGCGTATTATTATTATTATTATTATTATTATTATTATTATTATTATTATTATTATTATTATTATTATTATTATTAGTAGTAGTAGTAGTAGTAGTAGTAGTAGTAGTAGTAGTAGTAGTAGTAGAGGATTCTGGACGCGGGGACAGCGAGCTTTCTTCGACATCAGGATTTTTGATCCCATGGCCGTTTGTCACCGTAACCTAGCTCTCGATGCTGCGCATAGGAGGAACGAGAACGACAAGAGAAGGGCATACGGGGAGAGAATACAAAATGTTGATCAAGGCAGCTTCACTCCTCTAGTGTTCACAACCTCGGGTGGGATGGGCCCAAGTGCAAGATGTTTCTACGCCAGACTCGCGGAGCTGATCTCCGAACAGAAGCAGCAGCCCAGAAGTTATGTTACAGCCTGGATGAGATGTCGACTGTCCTTCTCTCTCCTTCGGTCGGCTTTGCTCTGCCTCAGGGGAACGAGAGCTTCCGCCCCTACTCCGACAACTGCTGCAGATATTGACTATGAGGCGACAGTCACTGAATGCCGCATAGATCTGCGGCTCAACTAATTTAACACAGATAGGATAGCTTCTTATGTATTAGGATATTTAATATTAAGGTAAATAAATGGTGGCGAAGGTGTGGTGGCTATTGGGGGAGGCTGGAGGCCACGATAAAAAAAAAAAAGTAAATAAAAATAAATAAATAAATAAAGTAGTAGTAGTAGTAGTAGTATCTATCAAAGCTTAATATAACGTAACAAACACTGACAGTAAATTGAAACCTAACCTAACCACATTATGTTAACATTGCTGTCTCAGTTTAATTGAATGTCTTGCAATTATCAATATTTATCTCAAGCACCGAAAGTGAATAATACACTTAGCCAATCATCGAGGAGAATGGTTATACTGTCAATAGAAAAAGCGTAAACAACATCAACCAATGAACGTGGCGAGTGAAAATGCCATCTGCCAATTAATGGTGAGAGAGTAATCATCATCTGCCAATCAGCGTTAAGAGTAAAAACACAATCAGCCAACCAACGCCCGTGTTTACATATGAGGTTTCATGCACTGATAGCTGCTGTCATCACTCTCTTTTGTTGCTGAAACTTAAATAAATTTGTTAGCGTGTTGGAAATGCGGATCACGTAAACATTAGGCACCCACCATCTCATGTACCACCAGCACCGTCTCCACTACTACTATTATTACTACTACTACTCTTACTATTACTACTACTACTACTTTCATCACCCTTACTACTACCACCACCATCCTTTTCACTGCCAGTAGTCATCATACCTTCTACTTCTACCACCCCTACTTCTGTACCTATCACCACCACCAATAACAGTTCTACCATTCCCTACTACAACCATTACTTCTGACACCACTATCACCAACACCAATGTCTTCCACCTCCTACTACCTCCTCTTCCACCTCCTACTACCTCCTCTTCCACCTCCTCCTCCTCCTCTTCCACTTCTTCCTCCCCCTCTTCCACCTCCTCTACCCCCTCTTCCACCTCCTCTTCCCCCCTCTTCCACCTCCTCCACCCCCTCTTCCACCTCCTCTTCCCCCCCTCTTCCACCTCCTCCTCCCTCCTCTTCAATAAACGCTAGCAGTACCCATCTAGCCACTCGCTATCAATCACTGAAGGAGAAAAAGATTGTGAGAGAGAGAGAGAGAGAGAGAGAGACTGTGGGGGACAGAACGAGATAAAAGAGAGATATTGTTTAGTATTTGTCTCTTCCCTTTCGTTAGTAATTTATTTTGGTTATATTTCTCTTTCTCTTTCCTATTTCGTCAAAGTATTTTCATCAACACCTCTCCAAAAGAACTTATAAACAACAACAAAATATATATCGCCATGTTATTCGGTTTATGTTTTATCCCAGGACGGGCACTCAATATAGCAGGACGTCAGGCAGTGTGATGGAGGAGTTCCAGGATGGTGGTGTACCTTCTGTTTTCCTTAGTTACTCAGAGTCCTCAATATGTTATTTTTTTAACACATTTTTGGGGCTGGAAGTATTTATTATTATTATTATTATTATTATTATTATTATTATTATTATTATTATTATTATTATTATTATTATTATTATTATTATATGACATTTTACTGATTGGTCATCCATCACCATCTGTCTTGACCATCCCACGGTAAAGACATGTTGCTTGATGCTCTGTAGCTGTTTGGGGTCAGGGTGTTGACCTCTCCTATACCCCTTCCCTCCCTCCCTCAGATATATCAACACGTTATTGTTGAACCTGTGATTCAGAAGTATTAATAATTAAAACAGGGAACAGAATGACAGTCAACAGTGTATAAGGGTTAAGTTAAATTAAGTTAGGTCAGGTTAGGTAAGGTCAGGCTAATGTAGTTTCAAAAGCTTCTCTTCTAACAGTTGTTGAGTGAATGTATCATGATAAGGTAGAGTCTCAGTACCTTTGATGATCTGTTTGAATGTTGATTTGTGATTTAGTTTACGTTAAAGAGTTTGGTGATTTTTTATATCCGAGTTACGAAGACTTCACCCTGCGGACCTCTGTGTACCTGTAACAAGACGCCCATAAAGAGTGACGGCAGGTGTGCTTGGCATTTACGTAGTCGAGTCAAACTTTTAATTTAGGCCGAAGATAAAATTATGATATCGGAACATGAACGACGGAGTTAGTGATAAAGTTCCGTTGTTAGTCATTGGTAATTTAACCTTATCGACATAACACACTTCGTACGGTAGGATAATGTTCCGATAAACAAAAATTAAGGACTTACAGGATGCCTAACCTAACCTAACCTAACCTACTCCCCCTCCCTCCCTCCCTCCCTCGTGCCACAAAAGACCCAAGTTTCCACCAAAAGTTATACAATTTACCATGTACTCTTACACCGGCTCAGAGACAGAATACAGTCAGCCCGTCTCTCTGCCTGTCTGTCTGTTTATATATGGACAGTAACCTCATATGGAATCCAATAATCAAACTTTATACGTAATTGATGTGTATAAGCATTTTTTTTTATCTTAGAAGTAGAACCCGTCAAGTTTATCTGTGTCTTAGCTCTGTCGGGGAGATTAGCCAGTCTGTTTATCCACTTACAATGTCTCGAGGAATGGCTGATCAAACTCCACAGTTAAGCGATTTTTTTGTTCTTGAAATATAACATGCTAAGGATTATTTGTGACGTAGAGGTGATATTGGTATTAACTCGGTAGGGGAGATGAGTCGTATTGTTTATCGTTTTAACTTGTACAAAACATCGATAACCATTAATTAGCACACCTTTTGATGGGGTCTGTGTGGGCCCTGTAAGATCATGATGTGGGAATTATTCTTTATATTACCTGAGGTGAACTTCAATACGATCATTACACACAAAAAAAGTTAGTTAAAATTGTATTCGCTATTTTTTTTTCTTGTAAATGGAAAGAATTGTTTATGATTCCGAGAGCCCGAAGGTGTTCATTATAGGAGGAATACATTTCTCTTACATTTCTTAATTGGCTCTTTTTTTATCTTTTGGTGGTAATTAAACACACACACATATAAGAGGGTGTTGGTACTCACTCCATAAAGTATCTTCACGGAGGGGGTCGATGAGTTTCAAAATGAACACTGCGACTCCTGTTGTCTCGGTATGGTTTTCAAAATCTTTCAGCCGTCGTGCCATATTGTTTAATGCAAAATTATATAGATACTTTTTGGAGTGTGTACATCCTCGCCTTATACTTGTTGGTGACCCTTGACGTGAATATCAGAAGTTACTGGAATCATCTCCTCCACCTCCCCCCTCCACCTCTCCCCTTTCCCTTCACCTTCCCCCTTCCCCTTCCCTGCCACCTCCCCTTCCCCTCCGCCTCCCCCCCTTCCCTTCCCCCCTCTTCCCCTCCACCTCGGCATTACTAACAATAACGCCAGAAATTCCCAGGATTTAGTTAAAACTATTTATTCTCTCGACAACACAACAATGAACTGTTGTCTTGGGTTTTCAATGAAAGAAAAATTTGAATATTTTTCGAGTTTGGAGGTGGAGGTGGAGGTCTCTCGTGGAGGTTCTAGTCACTAGTTCCTAGAGTGAGTTACAGGTACTTTAACAGGCAATGTTCGGTGGATTGGCATCCTGTGTACCGCCGGCAAGGCCGTGGGCTCGTAACACTCGTCTTGCCCGCGGTGCCCACCGTTTCTCTGTGGATGTCGGTCACACTAGAAGAACCCGTTATAGTACCTCCTTCTTTCCTCACACAGACAAACTGTGGAATGCTTTGCCTTCTTCTTTGTTTCTATCATCTTACAATCTGTCTCGCTTCAAAAAGCTGGTTTTCCGGCATCTTCGTGGTGTAGATTAATAACCTTTTTCCTTTTCTATTTTTAATCTCTTTCTATTCTTATTTTTTCGTCCCCTAAGTCCCACTGTGGGTCGTTGACCTGTGCCCGGGTGGGCTAATCCCCGTAAAAAAAAATCATTTCCTGGACAGCAAGGTATATGCTCCTAGAGTTGAAATATGTGATAACATTGCAGTGGTGGCCGCATGTTGTATGGTCTCACCATTGTTATAACTTGAACCTAAAATAAAATCTGAAAAACGGCCGACGTAAAGCATCCCCTGTGAAGCCCATGAACTCTTTAGTCCTGTTGTAATTATGGAACTTTCACACCTGTGTTTATGTTCAGTAGCTTTTCGGCAAGCATTTATAAAGAGGTTTATGATGATAATGTTGTTTTTAGTATATTGTAGCGTGTCTATGAACAAGATAAGTGTATGATAGCACGTCCTTACTGCTCTGATATGTGAGTCAGTAGCATTTGTCATTCACAGTACCATATAGAAACTCCTCCTGTAACGCCTTTCTGCACTCGGCCTTCCTCCATTCGCCATCTATGAAGGTATTGTGACTTGGTTTTGGTATTTTGGTATTGACTCTGGTCAGGAAACTCTGCCTCGCCATCTGTGTTTCCTCACCTCGTACTGATCTCTCTCTACTTGAGTTCTGCCGGCTTGTGTAAGAAGTGATAATGTGAGTTCTGGCTAGTTGACCATGATCGGTAATGTTGGAAATGGTCGTTAGAGTGTGAGATAACAATAGCTAGAGTGCTTAAAATCGCAAGAGTACAGGATTAATCGTAAAAAATAGATAAAAATGATAGTCGAGGTGCGGTGAATTACCACCAAAATGGGTAAAAACATCGTTAAACCGAAAAGCGATCGTTAGTGAGGAAAATAATCATTAGAGTGCGAAAACTGACTGTGAAATGACAGAGTGCAGAAAATAAGAGCTAGAGTGCGACAATTGAGTGTCAGAGGGCGAGAATACCCAGCACAGTGGAGAGTGACAAAGAACACCAGCACTTACCGCCTTGATATATCTGAAGAAAAGAAAATAAACTTTGAGCACGAAGTCTTGCAAGTTGAAAATGGAAGCAGGAATTTCCAAATAACTCACTACATCTTGTTTACCTTTGCCTCCAAGTTTGAAGTGGAGAGAGAGAGAGAGAAAGAGAGAGAGAGAGAGAGAGAGAGATGGCTGACTCTCTTTCTCTTTTATATTCCACCTGCCTGTTCATCCTTTTGTCCTTTCTTTTCTTATTACTTTATAATTATCCTCTTCACTTTATCGTATATGCATTTCACCTAACCTAACCTAACCTAACATACGTCGACTTACTTAACTCCCTCTTTACCCCATGAACAAAACATGTATAAAACGTGATCTAAAATATGAATTAGACTAAACTACGAACGTTTCACATGCATTGAAAATTCATCGATTGTTTTATTTTTGTTTGTGTGATAATATCGTGTTTTAATTATGTTTGGTTTTATTGTGGTAATATTGGTTGTTTTTATTTTTTTCTGACTGATAATGTTTGATTAGATTAGGCTAAGCTACTCTAGGTTAGCGTTAGGATTAAGGTGTTTAATCATCAGGTAAACTAAACTGGAGTGCCTAATCTTCAGGTGATCCACGTTTAGTATTATCATGCAAACAATGACACTGTTTAATGGTGCTTGACCTGACATAATGACTATCTGACATAATGGCACCATAATGTGTCTATGTTATGACTCTATTTGAACTCTCATAGCGCGCCATTAGTGATGCATCGTAATGTTTTGTTAACTAGAAATTAAATAGAAAATAACTATCCTGTTAACCATAGCTTCCCCTAAAAACCGTGGGATTTATTTGTCATCAATTTAATTTGGTCGTTGATTAACTGGTGAAAAATGTGTGTAATGCGGCGCCGAATTTGTACACACACACACACACACACACACACACACACACAGAGCAGGGTGATGTAACAACTCAAACAAAACACTACATGAGTACCCTCCACCCTCGGTCCTTCACACCTGCAGGAGAAACACACTGAACAACACTCCTCTATTACAGAAGAACAAGGAAGATAAATAAAACCCTCGAACTGAGATGAATGTAGAGCTTAATCACAGTAATGCATCCTATTCACAGCCCCCTAACACTAGGAATAATAATAATCACAGCCTGACAATGATTTAAAAATATTACTTTCACATAGCAGTTTATACGAGGTGGTAAGGCATGACTGGATGGATCAATTCTGGTAAAAATATACACGAATGTTTTTGTTTTTTATTTGTCTTATTAAGGTGAAGGTTGACTGTATTGCTATGGTGTTATTGACAGGAATTTTCGTAAGGGATGAGGGATATAGGGAGCCAGATACCCAATCCTGGAGAATAGTTTCCGTAGAATGAAAATATCCACTGTCTCTCTTTTTTTTCTCTATATTTCATTTATTTCTTCCACCTCTTCTCATTTTGTCTCCTAAAATTATCCTGCTTCCCTCTTTATCCTGTTAAGATTATCCTCATGTTTTCCTTCTCCTACGTCCTCTTAATTATCCTGAAGAACAGTGTCCTATCTTGTGTATCCTGATGTGATTATCCTCAAGGACACTATCTCCTATCCTCTCCTCCCCTGCCCCCCTGTGTCTTACTGAGATTATCCTACCTCTCCCTATGTCCTACTGTGATTATCCTCAAGGACACTATATCCTACCCCTCTCTGTGTCTTACTGATATTATCCTGCCCTTCCTTGTGTCCTACTGAGATCCTACCCCCTCCCCCCTTTACTGAGATTATATTTAGAAAACTCAAGTTATATTCAGTCTTTCTCTCACTCTCCTCCTCCCACTCGGATTATCCTCAGGAACATCATCTCCTCATTCCTTCTCTCCAGCTTCCTACTCAGATTAAACTCAGAACCATCACAGTTTGGCTGACCGCAGTGACTCTCTCTAATGGCCGCCTTTTCTTGGCCCAGCTGGGAAAGCCGCTTAAGGAAAGTTCCATCTCCGTGAAAGCGAAGGAAATGGTTATAGCCTCAGTGGTTTACTTAATAACGTTAAAAGCTGTCGATTACACTTGTAGTTTTCGTGATTGTTTGTGATTTTACAGTTGTTTGGTTATAGAGAAAAACAACTGTAAATGATCGTCGAAAATAAAGGAGTGTAAAAAAAATATTGTAAAAATAACATAAGAATTCAATAAAATGTTGGATTTACAGAAAATGACAATGGTCACTGAAGAGACGAGAAGCAAGAAATATGAAGGAACAAACAGTAGTCAATTCCAGCACTTTACCAAGCCTGATAAAACAATTGCCCCGCGTGGAACCCCCAGACAAAACAGAGCTGTTAGGAGGACCCACTCGGGGAAGAAGAAGCGAGTAGTCCTGAGCTAGACAGACGCTCTCCCAAACTTTCTCACAGCTTTGAGACTTCCAGCTAACAAACATACGTGTATATTCTGAGCGCGTTTAGGGAACTGGTGGGTGCAAGGGAGTGAGGGCAAGGAAAGTCGTCGCCGGGATAATGCGCGCCCATACATTCTTCTAAAAGCGCTAACGAGATAGCCAAGCCACTCGCATCCGTCTTCACCGCCTGACTACAGAAAAATCCATGGGTCGAGAATGTGGGAACAGCAGAGAGGTAGAGAGAGAGAGAGAATTCAACACACTTAAATTCTTACACTTTAAAACGACATTGCTTGGTGGTTGGCGATGTTCACTTCTTACAGTAGATATATTTTTCTCATGTATTTATTCATCTTTACGAAATGTTAACAATGTTTTATATAATGAGCTTCAAGATAAATTACACAGGTTAAAAATAAATGATAAAATTAGATACGTTATTAACATGATTTTATGATAAACAAAACGCCAGAATATTAACACAGTAGCAATATCTATTTATATTTCAGTTAACATAATAATGGGTAGATATTGCTTTCCACTTTCAACAACATTACAGAGTTACCAATTGGGACTCGACGAACCGTGAGAGAGATGGAAACAGCCTGTGAGCGAGATAGAGAGAGCCAAGGGTATTTCTAGAGCTAATGGTAAAGGAATGCTTACAAATCGTCGTGTACTGAGAGAGAGAGAGAGAGAGAGAGAGAGAGAGAGAGAGAGTTCTGTGTAAGTCTTAAAGGTCGCTCTTGCCTGATGACTCCTTTTAACATGCAAAGTGAATGAATAGAGACCATTCTGGTATGCACACACACACACACACACACACACACACACACACACACACACACACACACACACACACACACACACACACACACACACACACGTCTGTTTATAATGCTTTATCACCTCGAGTATCACAATAGAATTAAATATATTATAGAGTTTGATTCTTTTCTTAAATTTTCATCCATTTTTCATTGTTTCTTCTTTATTGTTGTACATTATTTCTCCTTTGTTTTGGCGTAATTCTCCATCATTGGTTATTTTCTCATGCTTATTCGTTCCCAGTTTTGCTTTTCTTATTATGTACTTGTTATTTTGAAACGTTAATTTTAGTTTATTTCTATTTAATTACTTTATACTGTTTTAAATTAATTAATATTGTGACTGCGGGTTCTTTTATTAATTGGGTCTCCTGAAGATTAGATCGCCAGCTTTATTTCACGAGATGGGTTAGGTTAGGTTAGGTTAGGTTAGGCTAGGCAATATAGTCCTCTGTTATATAGGCTTGAATCCCTTTGACTCGTCTATATATGTATAATGGAATATCATCTGTTACAATTTGAGTGGAATGGGTTTGCGTGTTGTAATGGTGTGTGTGTGTGTGTGTTATGCTACCACGCCATCCTAGACACTCTGATAACAATGCACTGAGAGGAGACCATTGTTGGTGATTTGAGGAGTTCTCTTGTCCTCTGTATCTCTTTATCTCTGTCTCTCTTATATTTTTCTTCTGTCTCTTCTCTATTTATGTCTGTCCCTGTCAAATTTTTCTCTATTTTCACTTCATCTCTCTCTCTCTCTCTCTCTCTCTCTCTCTCTCTCTCTCTCTCTCTCTCTCTCTCTCTCTCTCTCTCTCTCTCTCTCTCTCTCTCTCTCTCTCTCTCTCTCTCTCTCTCTCTCTCTCTCTAGCCACACACACACACACACACACACACACACACACATCCACACACCCATCCACACACACGTATACACATAAATTCCCCAACTGTAAGACGCATAATAAAAGAATAAAACCACAATTTGCATTTTGTTGCCACAACTTTCTCGTCCAAGTAAAGATTTAGTTGTATTTTTTTGTCATTTATTCATATTTGTTTGTTTGTCATAAATCTTTACTATTATTACTATCAGACAACATTATGCTGAGTAACTCCCTCCACACACACACAGCGATCGAACAGAGGCATTAAATTCACAAGCTATAATAATATTCAGATACAGCGTCCATGTTTGCGTGTGTGCGTGTGTGTGTTTATACTTTTTCTGTGCTGGAATTGGTTAGCAATACCTTTATTTTTTTTCCTATCTTACTTTCCCGTTCTTTATTCCCTCGGTGGTCGATCACAGGCGGGAATTTTACTTGTTTCTGGCGACTCAAACCTAATGGATGTAAAAATTGCTTTCCCTTCTTATTGATGTTTGGAATATTACAATTGTTTGATGTGTTTTTGTTTGTGTTTGGCTCTTGTTCTTAAGAGGGTTTTGTTCATAAGTGCTTTTGTTTGTTTGTCTTTTCTTTTTGCCCGTTTGTTTTTTCTCTTAATGGTCATCCAGAGTCAGAAATTTTTGATAATCTGGACACACACAAAAAAAAAAACAACCTCCGGATTTTAATATTTTTCATCCTTGAGTACGAGTGAAATTTTACATTTGTTAATTAGTAATTTTGTTTTTACATATTTTTCACTTTCTGCTCATTCTGATGTGGTGAAATTATGGCTGTTATTGGACACACAAAAACCTCTGGATTTTAATATTTATTCCACCAGTTACCAATATCTGACAGATTCCATTTATTTATGAGAAATATTTTGGAGGACACTGAGGAAAAAAATATTAAGGTTTGCATAGAATGATGGAACTGATGCTGATATAACATTAGTCAAAATAAGTACAGGTATACAGTACAGGTAGTGGTGGTAATTAGCATATTGTGTAAGAATGGTGAAATTGGCAGAGAATAAGAATATTAAGCGTATTGGTTTGTTGGAATATTATAGGTAGATAAGTTAACACACTAGAAGTAGAATATACTACTACTACTACTACTACTACCACCATCCCCCTTCCTTACTTAACCTTCCCAACATTTAGTGACGATACAGGATTCTACAAGTGCCCCCTAACTGTGACAACTAACAGTCAACTACGAGAGAATGTCAATTAGGACTCCTCGTCGCTCACGCCTAGTAATTCAAGATAATTAATAGCCTTCACACAAGGGTGAGGAGAGAGGCATCCTGGTGTAGATCTCTCCGTCTCTCTCCGCTCCTCCATAATATTATATAACAGACAGATGACACCATTTTAGGTCTCGATATCGTTTTCCATGTTTACAACTTCATCATCTTCCTATATCATCATTACAAACGTCAATAACACACAATGGTTTATTATTCATGACGTTAAGACGATTTAAATCCGTGTTATATTACAGTCACCTAACCTAACCTAACCTAACCTAACCTTCCATTGTAAGTTAAATCCTGAAGAAAATATTAAATAGCTTACAGAAGGATGAGTGATTCAGAGTGAGTAAAATACCTTCAATAATGAGTGTGTGTGTGTGTGTGTGTGTGTGTGTGTGTGTGTGTGTGTGTGTGTGTGTGTGTGTGTGTGTGTGTGTGTGTGTGCGTGTGTGATTTGTAAGTGTGTGTAATTTTAGTCTTCCTTCAATATGTATTTGCTGTCGAATCTTATAAAATGATATTGAAATTTTCTCTTTACATTTTCTTTATTATATATTTTCTCTTATTTCTTGTTTCTTCTCAGTAATTCCTCTATTCCTATCTACCATAACTTTATCTTGATTATTGTTATTGTATATTCCATCTTCACTCTTTAGTCTCCACTCTCAACAATTACACACACGCGACTCCCTTCCACAGTTGAAAATTACAATCTTTGCTAAATCAGGCGAACAATTGCACACTTGTTTATATCTCTCTATCTATTTTATAGTGTTCGTCTAGGCTGCTCCCCTTACTCTAAACATTGACTTGACTCTCTCCCCTCTCACATTGACTACTACAATAATTCATAGTTGTGAAAAGTGTGTAAACAGTTTCCGGGCTCTGTGAGAAGTGGGTGTTTGTGTGTGTGTGTGTGTGTGTGTGTGTGTGTGTGTGTGTGTGTGTGTGTGTGTGTACTTACAGATATTCACACCTTTTTTAGCTACAATTAAAAAAACTCGCATCCCACACACGCATGAAACATCCAGCAGTGAGATCATGCAAGACACACACACACACACAGATGCCTATAAGCTATACCAAAAGACCTTTACGAGTTAGTTAACATGCTTTGGAAACATTAAGATGGTAATTAACCTAATTAACCCTCACTGCATATAATTAACGAGTTGTTGTATAGTTCATTGGTTATTTTATGTATGCTGGATCTTGATTGGCTGAATTGTTTCCTGCCGTGACGGTTTTTGACCAATGGTATTCTTGGTTTACGGGAGCGATTTTTTTTTCATTGGTCGTTCAAATTTTGCACCAAAGTTGTATTTGTCAGTCACTCGTACACATGTTATTCACTCGGTTATACACCGTTCATTCTTATTTCTTTCACTAATGTTTTTGCCTCATTCACACCATCATTCACCTTATCATTCACCCTTATCATCCACCCCACCATTCACCCCACCATTCACCCCATCATTCACCCCATCATCCACCCCATCATCCACCCCATCATTCACTCCCATCATCCACCCCCATCATCCACCCCCATCATCCACCCCATCATTCACCCTCGGGTTTAGTGTAAATGGCATCGTTCGGTCTCATCGTCAGCAACATAAGTCACATTCACCCTGCAACTCTCTCCTCGCTCGCTCGTGTCTCCCCCACGCCTTCCTGCTACTGTACTGGCTGGAATTTTTGCTCTCTCTCTCTCTCTTTCTCTCTCTATCTATCTCTCTTTGTGTTTACTTCTCTCTCTCTCTCTCTCTCATGCTAGATATTCTCTTTAAAAACATAACCCCTGGAAATACATTCTTACAATAACATACAATATAACCCCTTAGAGACACGTCCTTCAATAACTAAGAATAACCTCTCCAGTGTCGTAAAAATCTTCCATAATTACGTTCTAAGGCAATAACGAATGACGTCAGCTTATGAGACTAGTAAATGATTTTCTACGCTTAAGACTGCGTGAGTGAAAGTTTTGAGTTGATATCGTTCACTAATTAGAATTTCCCTTTACTTAGTGATTCATGAGTTAAAATTTCTTATTGTTTTCGTGGGTTTTCTTTTCGATTCAAGCTTTGAGTGCGGTGGTGAAAAGAGAGAGAGAGAGAGAGAGAGAGAGAGAGAGGAGAATAATGATGATGATAGAATGGAAAAAAGTAAGATGACATAAAAGGAGAAAGTAGAGAATGAAAAAGAGAAATAAACTGAAACAAAAGAAAGAAAATATAAAGAGAGAAACGAGAGGGAAAGCATGTCATAAACACAAGAGACGCTGAGAAAATATAAAAGAGAAAGAAAGAAAAAGAAAGTAGGAAAGAGAATTTTCTTTTATCAATTAAGTAAATATAGATAAATCCTCTCAATCCCTACACAGCACATTCACGCCATTAGTCCCTGTTAGAAATCTCATTACAGAACGCTTTAGAACCGATTCAGAATATTACAAAAGTATCCGAACATTTGTGGGGAGAAGAGAAGAGACCAAACCCAACGTAACCCAACGTAACCCAACCTGATCTAACCCAAACCAACCCTGTCTGTCTGTCTGTCTGTCTGTCTGTCTGTCTGTCTGTCTGTCTGTCTGTCTGTCTGTCTGTGTGTCTGTCTGTCTGTCTGTCTGCCTGCCTGCCTGCCTTGGAAGCTGAAATCTTATGACTGGTGTATATTGTTGGCCAACGAGCAAGGAAGAAGAGAACTCGATGGTACAAATTGCCATCGGATTTTTCCCTTCATCCCACAATAGCATTTATTTTTACCTCCTTCAGTTTTTATTATTTCTGTTTCTGTTCTTCTCTTTGTTTTCTTTGGGTTTTTTCCTTCGTTTGAGTGTTTCGTGATAGAGGTCTTGGGATGTTGGTGTAGGAAGAGGGGGAACAGGAAGAAGAGGAGGAGGGAGGAGGTGGAGGAGTAGGTGAAAGAACAGGAAGAGGAGGTGGAAGAAGAAGAGAGGAGGAGGAGGTGGAAGGGAAAGAGCAGGGAGAGGGGAAGGAAGAGCAGGAGGAGGAGGGGAACAGCAGCAGGAAGAGGAGCAGATAGAGTAAGAGGAGGAAAAGGAAGAGTAAAAGTAAAAAAAATAGGAGAGAGTGAGAGTGACTTTGAAGCTGTATTGTAAAGTGCCTATAGTGTATTGTGTATATACAGTACGGTATCGTTTTTCTTTCAGTTACTCGCCTTAAAAATCTTCCCTTGTTATCGCTGCCCCCCCCACATGTTATCACTGTCCACCACAAGAACAATAAGTAGATGTAGACAGAACTCAGATAGATAAATATATGATTAGATTGACAGATAAGTAGGTGTATAAATAGACAGGTAAGGATATGTACAGGTAGAAAACATATAGACAGTAATATGTAACAATAGACAGAAGTACACAGTATGTTAGCTAAGTCGTGTGTGTGTTATTTGAGACACATTCATACAATAATAACATGATGAAGAACCACGTAAATATACAACCTAACCTAACCTAACCAAACCTTACTAGGAATGCCTTAATAGCTTCACCCAACACAAGGCCATCACGCCGCGTCTGGTCTGGTCTCGTTTCGTGCATGTAAAAGAGATCAAGGACAGTGTCAGGTTGGCGTTGCAGTAGCGTCGCGCCCTAGGCAAGACCACAAGACCACACGGCTAAGTACAGAGTTTAATCTACTTCATCATCCCTGAACACCCCCGCTGGGACCTGAAAAGTGTGAAGTGTTCTGCAAAATCTGAGCTGAGAACTGGAGTAGTGGAGATGCTACGTAAGAGGGAGGGGGGGGGGGCTACTGAGGAAATTGGGGTGTTGGTGGGGGTTCTCATTGTGGTTTTGTGGATTACTGAGATTATGAGGTGAGGTTAATAAATATCGTATCAATAGTACTTGTATTATATCTGTATTATACTTACCTGTGTGAGTATTATGTGTTTGCGTGAGGCATCGGGCAGGTATTGAGTGGTGAGGGACCTTCGTTTTCTGTTGGGTGGAGTAAAGGTGGTGGTTAAGGTGTAGTGTGCGGTGTGTCCTGTCACTTGTCTTTAGTTCATGGTGTGGTGAGGGAGGTGGTGTGGTGAGGGTATGTGTGGTGAGGGAGGTGGTATGGTGAGGGAGACGGTGTGGTGAGGAGATGGTGTGGTGAGGGAGATGGTGTGGTGAGGAGATGGTGTGGTGAGGGAGACGGTGTGTTTGGTGAGGGAGACTGGTGTGGTGATGGAGAGACTGTGTAGTGAGGGAGAGACTGAGTTTGGTGAAGGAGACAGTGTAGAGAGGGCGCTGCGTTGTCTCATGTATGTCTGGTAAGTGTCGCTGAGAGAGTGTGGGTAAGGGTTGTACTATGGTGAGACGAATAGCCTCACCAAGCCTTAAGTTTGTGGGTCCTCTCGTGCAGACAGTGGAAGGAGATCACTACACCCCTGGCCATCATCACTGGAAACAAAACTGAATACAAATCATCGCTGTCCTAGAAATTACTCCCATTAATGACTGTATTGTCCATTGAATATATTTTTTTCTTTCTAAATATCATGATCGTAAAGTAAACAGACAATATTACCCATGAATCGTAGTCACTTGTATCACAGTTTTCGAGATATTAATTAAATTAGATTAGACCTTATATAAAGCCTAAATGAATACCTGGGACTAAAATTAGACCAAAACCCATCTGATACGGTAGTAGAAACTGACTTACGAGTGAAGGGGAGCGTAACAAATTCACTGGATCTTTTAATCAGAAGCGAACATCACGTGTCAACAGAATTCTGATGAACCCCTATACAACAGCGGGTGGCTATTATGGATGATTCTTTTGGTGGTGTGTCGTGGCGTCCTTATGGTGATGAACACAGTTTTAATTAAGAGTGTTTTAGTCGTACGTACATTAACACAGCTTCAGATGATGTCTCTGTGGTCGTATGTAGATTAACGTTATATTAACCAGTGAGGGAGCTGGTTTGATGTAGGTCAACGTAATGTGTGCTAACGAGGCTAGATACTGTTGTAAGTTGAATGAACTCTTGTCTGGTCTATACATCAGTAGATTATTTTCAGTCCTCTACTAACACCTTCACTACAGGGACGCCATTATTAATATTGTATTTGGTTAACGTCAGACGATTTTATTCAGCTCAGAGGGTAGCCCCGTACACAAGTGTTAGTATAGCTTTTAATTTAGTTGAATTAAAATCACCCTAATTTCACTGATACAGCTCTCTCTCTCTCTCTCTCTCTCTCTCTCTCTCTCTCTCTCTCTCTCTCTCTCTCTCTCTCTCTCTCTCTCTCTCTCTCTCTCTCTCTCTCTCTCTCTCTCTCTCTCTCTCTCTCTCTCTCTCTCTCTCTCTCTCTCTCTCTCTCTCTCTCTCTCTCTCTCTCTCTCTCTCTCTCTCTCTCTCTCTCTCTCTCTCTCTCTCTCTCTCTCTCTCTCGTAGTAAATCAACAGCCACCTCTGAGTGGACTCCTCTTAAGACAACCCAGCTTTAAATATTCCCCTCTAGGTATTAGTCAACAAAATCCTACAGGAAGACAGTGTACTCCCTCCTACCCTTTACCAGCATAACATGACTCGAATCCAGGCTGGTGTGATTAGGTTAAGTTAACACGACTTTAGCCAACTCTGGGGGGGGGGGGAGGAGGGGTTAGCGTCTATAAGTGAATGGGACTTTGACCACTGCCAGATTAATGCAATACCTATCACAACAAGTCTTAATTTAGTCGTATGGATCAGGGGTCGTTCTTGAAGGCGGTGACTGTGTTTCTCTCTCAATTCTCGACCGGGGATGCATCAGCCTCGACTCGGCTGTAACACCAAACCCAACCCAAGTTACCCAACCCAACCCAACCCAAAACTGGTTCCCTGGCTATGATTGCGTCATACGTGTACCCTAACCTGACGAAGCAAGTTAAAGAGGGTCCTTTTGATGAACTCACGGTCCCGGAGTCTGAATGTGTTCTTGAGAAGCCTCACAGGTTATTGTTTACAAACACAGCTGATAATGTAAGGAGGGCGGGGGAGAGAATCCAGTGCCCTTTAACCTAACCTAACCAAACCTAACCTAACTTAACTTAACCTAACCTAACTTAACCTCTACTTATCGCGGTTAGTAAACAGTGACACCATCCTCATCCCAAAAGACCTGACTGTAGTATTCAAATTAAATACTAATACACTTTTGTTAATGAAATTAGTTTTCTATTTAATCTATTTTATCTTTTATCTCTTATCTCTCCCTATTTTCTCTCATTTTCATTTTGTCTTTTCCTCCTCCTCCTCAATCTTCATTCTTTCTCTCCATTCCTTCTTTTAATAAGTTCTCTACAGATTATTATTCTTCGTTTTTCCGTCCTGTCGATCTTTATATCGTTCTTCTCTATTTATTTCTTCATTCTTCACTCTCTCTTCATACCTCCATTATTTTAATTTCTTCCACTCTCTCCTCTTCCTCTTTCCCTCATTTCCACAATACTTCCCCCTTCCCCTTTCTCCTTAACTTACGAACCTAACCTAACCTACGACAGGGTCACAAGAGTCATCTACGTGGTTTGAGGTCACTAATGTCTTTAAATTGGTCAGTCAATTAGTTAGTCAGTCTACTTTTCAATCAGTTAGTCACTCATCCAGTTAAATCGAAACTTATTCAGAAATCAGTCATTAGTCGCTAGTCATTCAATCCGTCATTCAGTAATCTATCAGACGGCCATTGGAGGAAAAGCAGCGTACTGAATCAGTCAATAGAGGGGAAACAGTATTCTGAATCAGTCTAGAGGGGAAACAGTATCCTGAATCAGTCAATACAGGGGAAACAATTATCTAGTCAATTAGTACAGAGGGGAAACAGGTAAGTCAGTCAATCAGTAAAACAAAGGTAACGTAATTAGTGGCAAGGGGGAGACAGTGCTACTCAGTCAATTAACACGAGAGACATTATTTACTTAGGAATGAAGAGACAATTTATTCAGTGAGAGATATAGATTATGATAGTTTATTCAGTGTAAGAAATTCATGGGTTGAGTATAAGGGAAGTGATATATTCAGTATAAGGGAGGTGATAAATCCAGTATAAGGGAGGTGATTTATCCGGTATAAGGGAGGTGATTTATCCAGTATAAGGGAGGTGATTTATCCAGTATAAGGGAGGTAATTTATTCAGTATAAGGGAGGTGATTTATTCAGTATAAGGGAGGTAATTTATCCAGTATAAGGGAGGTGATTTATCCAATATAAGGGAGGTGATTTAGTCATTGTAGAAAAGTCGTTTAGGCTATTAAGAGACGATAGAGACAGACAAACAGACGGAGAACTATAATGGGGTTAGGTTAAGTTAGGTTAAGTTGGGTTGGGTTAGGTTAGGTTAGCTTAGGTTAAGTCCTACAACGCTAGATTAGTTTAGGTTTAGTTAGATTAGGTTAGGTTTAGTTAGGCTAGTTTCATTTATATTTGGTTAAGTTAGTTTAAGTTAGGTTTGGTTAGCGTTAGGGTGTTTTAATCATCAGGTAATATAAGCTGAGAGTGTCTAAATTACAGGTAACCCCAAATTGCTCCTTGATTGGTTTAAAAAGGCGCAGGTCAGCCCGCCGCCTCCCGTCAGCTTCTGGACACACACACACACACACACACATATCACAGTAGCTAGAAGGAAGTGGGGAGGTTAGTTGAAGTGAGGGATAAGGGATAAAAATGAAGAGAGAAAGTTAACGGTTAACAAATATATTGACTAAGCTTGGAGTACAGTTTGCCTCTTCTGAGTAATTCAGTCAGGTCTTGACACTGAGGGTGGTATCACTGTTCACTGCCACGCAGGACAGAGGTTCATACACAAAGAAATTGATCATATTCATTAACAGCATATATAGGTCAGAGTCATGTGGGTGATATCACTGTTCACTTCCACGCAAGGCAATGGTTCATATACATTAGGAGTCATATTCTGATTGAGGACTAATCAATGTGGACCAACAGCAAATTTTGGATAAACAGCAAGAATGTCCTCAAGCACCCCTGGTTCAATGTGGTAATTACCTAGTTCATGATACAATAAGCCAGGTGGCCTGAAGTCTTTGACAGTGTCCCATTAAATAATATGATGTTCAAGTGTATTCTTTAAAGGTTTACCGGAAGAGAGAGATGGAGGTAGTGTGAAGAGAGGTAGAGAACGATGGAAAGAGTAAAGAGAGGGATAGAGATCATGAAGAGAGAAAGGGAGAGGAAGATAATATATATATATATATAGAGAGAGAGAGGGGGGGGGATGGAAACAGTCAAGAGAGGGTAAGAGGAGATACAATGAAGAGATTTAGAGAGGCGAGTATGTAAATAGAGGAAGAAAGGACAACAGCAGTAGGAAGAAGAAGAATTGAGGAAGACATGATAATAAAGGAAAGGGAGGAATCATCAAAGAAGTAAGTGGGGTGAATAGTGTCTCAAGAGAGGTGAAAAATTAGGAAAGGAGGTAAGGGAGAGGAAAGGGATGTGGAAAAGAAGTGGATTGGGATGAGAAGGAGAGATGCGTGAGGATGGGAAGGAGGAGGAGAGAAGTATACGCAAGGGAATAGAAAACAAGGAGAAGGGAACAGAAAGAGTAAATAGAGGAGGAGGGGAAAGAGGAGTAAGAGAGGGAACGCGAAGAAGGCGGGGGGGAAGGGGAAGGGGGGGTGGGAAGGGGAAAACACGGAGGAAAACGAAGGAAGGAGAAGAGAGAACACGGAGGAGGGAGGAAAGGAGAGAAAACAAAGGAGAAATGGAAAGGAGAGGAGAGAAAACGAAGGAGAAACAGGAGAGAAAGGGGGAGGAAAGGTAAAATTTTAAATGCTCTTTGTTTTATTGCGCAGTGAGGGGCGAGGAGGGAGGGGAAGGCATTACTGTTGCCATTAATTTGATGAGTCGACGGTATATAGCGACTGTTGATAGTTTTGACGGCAGGGGGAGGTGTTATGGCTCTCTCGGGTGGGTTATTGTAGTCAGTTGTGGTCTGTCTGTCGTGGTTGTCGATGCAGTAATAATAATAATAATAATCTCGTGGCAAGATTAAGGTACATTTTTGCCTAATCTGAGTAGTTCAGTCTGGTCTTGACACTGAGGGTGGTGCTGTCACTGTTCACTGCCACACAGGACAGAGGTTCATACTCAAGAGGACACAATAAAACAAATCATTCATTAACGTCATATTATAATTGAGGACTAATCAGTATGGCCTAGGAGATGTAGTAGTTACATAGTTCATGATACAATAAGCCAGGTGGTCTGAAGTCTTTCTGTCACATTCAATAATATAATGATCAAGTGTAAGCTGTAAAAGTTTATCTGGCTACGACTACATCACATTGTCTGGTTCTGTCACTATGCTGGCCATACCGGTACCTCTCATCACAAAATTTGTCATGTTTATAAATGCTATGACTGCCAGGTCTCTGCATTTCTCAGTTCTTCTAGATCAGAGTTCATGATTTTGACTTGTATGTTTTTATGTACAGCATTGGACAGGCCAAGGTTCCAGTCCACATTTTCTTTCATTACACGCCTCATTGGCCAGTCTATCAGCACAGTCATGAGTCCTAATTCCAACATGGGACGGAAACCACACAACTTCAGACTTTAAGGCTGATGGTATGTTCATTGATTTCAACGCACTTTGGGAGTCACAGAATATCACCCCACCTCCATTTTCTGTAAGGTAGTCTGTGGCTAAGTTGATTCCAGTTAGTTCAGTTTGTGTTGTGCTGACCCAGTTGTTCAGTCTTTGCTTGTTTGACACTATCATCTCATATTATTTATATATTACATCTGCACAACTTGATCTGCCTGTGTTTGTCTGCACAGAACCATCAGTAAAAGCATATCATTCACTTAATTTAATACTCTGAAGGTGACTGTTAATAGTTTCTAGTGTTACACATCTCACGACGTTAGTCTATCTATCTATCTATCTATCTATCTATCTATCTATCTATCTATCTATCTATCTATGTGTCTTGTCATCCGTCGCTGTTCAAACTTACTCTTCCAGTGCAGCAGTTCATATAACTTCATCCAAACTAACGTAAGCTAAAAACAAGATTTTCCTTTGTCAACATCAAAAGCTATCATATCCTTCAAAGCGAAAAGAATAATATTAATACTAAAATAAAAGTTGGTGTTCGCTTTAAGGGCATCTAATAAAGTGAATGAGTAATGAAGACGTGTTGAAAATTTTACGCTGAGTTGGACGTTCATCTGGTATAATGAAACTCCAGTTGTGAACCGGCACTTCCCCCACTACCTGTTCTCTCTCTCACTATCTGTCCCCTCTCGCCCCCCTCTCACATCCTGCTCTAGTACTCCCTGCCCCCTCTCACTTCGCATCCTGCCACCCTCTCACTCCCTGACCTCTCCGCTCTCTGTTCCCTCCCACTCCCTGTCATCTCCCATTCTATATTCCCCCCCACTCCCTGACCATTTCTCTCCCTTCCACCTCTCACTCCCTGCTCCCTCTCTCTTCCTGACCTCTCCGCTCCCTCTCTCTTCCTGACCTCTCCGCTCCCTGTCACCTCCCATTCTTTACTCTCCCACTCCCTGCCCCCCCTCCCATTCTTTACTTTCCCTCCTCCCCTGCTCCCCAACTCCCCCCCATTTCAACTGCTGTTTACGTTCCTTGATGGAAGGATTTTCCGCTCCAGTTACCAACAATGGCGAGTAATGATTGTTCTCCACGCATTAATATCCACCAGAACCTGTATCATTATATATATATATATATATATATATATATATATATATATATATATATATATATATATATATATATATATATATATATATATATATATATATATATATATATATATATATATATATATATATATAACTGCCAGACTAATAACATCGCCCGTTATCGTCTTATTAGAGTTAAATTATCTGTAACAACATTAGTGACTATGGCAGGTTCGTCTCCATGGCTCCTGAACACCTTATTAAGAGTGGTCTTGTGACTCCCAGGTGGACGTAGTCTTGGGGTGAGCGACGGGATGATCCCATTACCCAGTCGTGAGATAACATCGTGATCACCCGATAATGAATCACGTCCAGGACACTTTGTCATGTAGGGGTGATTATACGGCGCTAAATGAAGGTGCTCATGTGGAAGGGGAGGGCCAATTATTCACCTGAATATGAGAGGAAGCAATTATTATTTTTATTTAATTGGAAGGGTTTAACTGCAATAATTTATGAGGGGTTTAGCGTGTAAATAAATATGGAAAAAATGCGTGCGCGTGTGTGCGTGTGCTCAAGCACGCGTGTACACCTGATAACTATCACGACCTGAGTTACCTGAGGAGCGGAAGACAACCCGGCCGTCAGGTTAATACACCTGTCCCTCAAGCAACCTCCCCCCACACCCCTCCCCAGGCGCTACCCCCACACCCCTCCTCAGGCGCTACCCCTCCCCAGGCTTCACCTCACACACCCCTCCCCAGGCGCCACCCCCCACACCCCTCCACTACATTCACCCCTTTATACAATTCCCCATCCTACACACACACACACACACACACACACACACACACACACACACACACACACACACACACCTTTACACCCCGTTTACGATACTTTCATCATCACTACCTACAATGGTAATGGTTGTGGCGTTTAATTCTCCTCCACCCATCACAACCATCTTAACTACAATATACTGACAGTGCGAATCTTTATCACCCACAATACTAAACAAGACTCAGCCTACACAAGACACTGAGGGAAACTTGACTCCTCGTTACCAGTGGCTCGCCCTTAAGACGTAGTTGTCATTCCCATCACCGTTTTACCTCCCCCCCCCTTCCCCTCACTCTATCAATCTTTATCTGACCGACATACACTCAGCAGTCGACCGGCCTCCTCACCATTCCCGGGTTTTATAGTTTTCTTTCCGGTCTTGCGTTTTATGCCAGCGAAGTGTGTTTATGTAGTGTCGTTATGCACAGCTATTCTGAACGTCTATTATCCACCCCCCCCTCCCCTCCTCCTTTCCTTCTCTTTCTCTTTACTCTTCCTTTCCCCCTCATCCCCCTCCTCCCCTCCACATTGACTCTAACTAGTATCTCTCCTTCTCAACCAACACACCAGGGTACGGCAGCTTTGTAACTGTGTGTGTGTGTGTGTGTGTGTGTGATACGTATTGACTCGTAACATGTATGTGTATAGTTTGGTGAGTGTGGCGGGCGTGGTTGAGTGTGGTAGATGTGGTTGGGTGTGGTAGTAAGTGTGGATAAGTGTGGTAGGTCTTGATGAGTGTGGTGGGTGTGGATGAGTGTGGATGAGTGTGGTGGGTGTGGATGAGTGTGGTGGGTGTGGATGAGTGTGGATGAGTGTGGTGGATGTGGATGAGTGGTGGGTGTGGATGAGTGTGGTGGATGTGGTGGGTGTGGATGAGTGTGGTGTGGCTATTATGACAGTAGCGAGTAAGAAGAAAAATGTCGCCGAAAATGACAAAAAATTACACCGACTTCCCCAACACCCGTTCACGTTGTCACTGCCATTAACATCTATAAGTAACAGAGTGATGTTAACAGTCTATCCATTTATGTTAATATTTGTAATCAATTAGTATTTGTTATATTGTAAGGACATAAAACCCGCATATGTTAATCGTAGTCAAAGTTGAAGACAAATTTAGAATACCTCTGTACTCTCTGGACTGAAAGGATACCAATTCATTCTTACGCTCACTGTAGTAAGAAATGCGATAAAACTAACTTATTACAGCTAAGGTAAGAGGACGTGGGGGGGGGGGGGCAGTTGATTACCCCTGAAATAAGTCATTCTGTGCACGAGAGACCACCACCGTCACTCTGGTCACCTGTCCGAGTATATAACCCAGGTAACTCACGACATTCCGGTTACCTGTGGTGTCAGATTATTATTGTTCAGTATTATTAATAACTTGTAATGATTCTCTCGTCTTTATTTATCTTTTTATTTACATTTGTCTTTAGTTTTGCTTTAATATTTGCATATTAATTATCTCCAAAATTACACTACGGAGAGGCATACGACTTTGTTCAAATCTCTTAATAGTATTCGAAATTTATTGACATATTTAAATGGATTGATTATCTTATTCTTTTGTTTATTCCCTTTCATTATTCTCATCGTAAGTCATTTATTATGTTCTTCACTGTATTTTTTTTATTCACTTGGTATAATTTAGTCATTAAGATCAAGTAGTGTGTAAGTTAACTCTAGGTAATAGTGTTTGTATAAGAGAAATATTCCTTACACTCACACATTAATAAGTGTTGACGGGAAAAATTATAAACACGAACAAAATATTACTCCACTTCATGGTATAAGTATTACACCTTTGATAAATATTATTACACCTTTGAGGACGTTGGCTTAAAGTTGAACTATAATTTGGTGAGTGTTGAACGATCGTCTTCCAGTGTTAATGGTTGTTAGGCGTAATTTACTCATATAACTGTAGTTTTGACACACACACACACACACACACTATATCCAAGTAACTTCTCCACCTCACATAAAAGTAAATAAATAAAGAAGCGGTACGTGGTGGAAGCGAGACAGACAGACAGACAGTGAGGCAGGGGTGCGTAGGTGGGGGCGGGGTTGGTGCGGGGTATAAACACGACTCCCCCACCTGTGCTGGGCTCCTGTACCCCCCACTAGCACCCCCTGCAGGTCATACGCTCTCCTACACTAAGACTAGACACCTCAGTTACCTGCCTCACACTACTGCCTCTTCCTGTTACCTTACTTATGCTATGACTGAATACCCTCTACGTGTTATGAAGACTCGTCGTTATTAACCTTCACTGTACGGACTCCAGCAGATGTGAAGTACGCTGAAAATATGTAATGGTTGTAGTGTCTTGAATCTGGTAACTGCTCCTGTTTTTCCCTCACCACCACACGTATACCTACTAGTGGAGGTAACCCATTTCTCTTTCATGAATCACTGACACGTATCCCTATATAAACTTGCTCACAATCACATGTGTCATTTAGAGTGATTTATTAGTGGGTCAATCACAGTGAATCGGTCTAAACGTTTGGGGCAAAAATAAGAACACAAATAAGCTATGTGGCCACCCGGCACACACCTCACCCTGGGCTGCTTCCCATGTTCGTCCGGGCCGCCGCTTCCTCCGCCAGCCCCCAGTGTTCCCTTGACCGTCGACGGGGAGAGATTGTCGCTCTCTTGGCTCGCTCACCCAACGCACCTCTTCAGCGTCTGGTGCTGCTAACATCTCGCACTACACCCGCGCTGGAGGTTTCACATGACGTTTACCTGTGGAGGAATATGCTTTGGTGATTAAGGGTGTTTATTAGCGAGCTGGAAGAAAGTTTAAAGTTATGAAAACGAATTTATGAATGATGCTAAAGTCGAATTCCCTTAGATCAGGTATATGAGAACTAGTGAATATAGTGCGGTGACCTCTGTTGCGATGCTCGCCCGAGTGTAGTGTGTCTGTGTGTTTGTAAGAGACACAACTAATGCCGGGATTCTGATATATAATTTCCAACGAAAAATCGAACCATATACCGAAACTACTTCACTACTGAGAATAACACTCGGTACCGGAATAGTGTACAGGTATTACACAAGCGGTATTTTGAGGCATCTTGACTCAGTTCGGTGGCGGAGGAGCACTGAGGGCGGCCATGTGAAGTGTGGGCGTGGAGCAGCAGCATCCCTGCCTCCATCTCCAGTACCCTTGGGCTCCTTGGGCATCTTAGCTCGAGGACGACCTCTACCACCACCTCAAGAGGCAACAACACCCGCCACGTCTTCAAGTGTTTTTCGCAAGCGTGTGCCGGATATAGTAATGCTCAGGAGAGGAATGTTTGAAGCCAAGTGTCTGTGATACTAAGTGTTACTGAGACTTGCGGGAAAAGTGCTAGTGGAGTGTTACCTAGTCGAGTGTTTACTGTGAGGACAAAGTGAAAATTATCCATCTGGGCTACTTACTAAAGTGCTTACTAATTACTTATATGAAAGTGCTTATTAGTCTCTCTTGCTAATTTCTTTACTCTTGATGAATGAAACAAAGTGTTCCTAATACCAACAACACACAAATTAATACAGTGAACAAGTTAAGAAAAAGTGTTTCTATAACTGCAACACCACCAAAAGTGTTTATTTTTTTCGAAGGGAGGACCGGAGAAGTGCTAGTGAGGGATGACGTCGCGGCGGCTGGCACTGTGAGGGCCAACAAGTGCCTCTCCTCCCTGCCGGTGTTGTGTGGAGCTGCTGGGTATTATGTGTGACTGTGTAAGGACCAGTGTGGGGACTCAAGCAACATGCACGTGCTGAAGATCCTACTCACGGGAACATTGTGTCTCCTCACTTGCGGCGGCCCTGGAAACCTAGGTAAGTAACCATCTCTTTAACCTGCCTCTAACTCTTGCTCCGAGTTAAATAGTTGCATTTAACCTTCTGGCGTTTCAGATTGACCACTTGTATGTGAATGTTAACTCGTAAACATTTATGCGTTCTTATGCGAGTTAAAGTAATAGTAATCGTATAAATATATGCCTGTAGATAAAGTAATAATTTATTGGAGGTTATTATCAGTTTCTTTACTGTGATGCAAAGACGATAAATTTACCGTCACTGAAGACACTCACACGCGCCCGACAGGTCCCACCCTAACACCCAGACATCTCCAGGAGGGTAAAGGAGGGAGGGAAACAGCCTAAGGCATTTACTCTCCTACTTTCAGGGCATTTTTCCACTCCCTCCTCCCCTCCTCCTCTTGTCCCCTCTACTCTTACCGCTTCTATTATATGTGATTTGTGTTCGTTGTTTGTCATTCATCCTTCCCCCATTTACCCCCCCTCTCTTTTCCCTCTTCCCCCCATCTACTCCCCCCCCCCTAGGGTGGGTGTGGGTCTGGCAGGCATTCACTCTCATGCCACCACATGTCGAGTGATGTGCAGCGGGCATATATCAGACCCCGGGGCGTTGATGATGCCCACATAGCATATAATTGGTGACAGTTGATGCCGGCATTGTGTAGTTTATGACGGGAGATAATGGTTCGGTTTTTGAATGGAAGGGGGAAGGGGAGGGGGAATATGGCTTAGTCAATACTGATGAAAGTGTGGATTGTACATACACTGTTTATATTGGTCGTCGCGCCGCAAGTGTTTTTAATATTTTGTTTTTGTTTTGGTATTAAGTGTTTGTGATAGAATGGTCGAGTGTTTTAAGGTATGTTTTATTTTGTATTGTTTTATAATACGGTGTTTTAAATTGTTTTATTATGTATTGTTTTGTAATAGTGGTTGTGTGTTTGTTGTAAAAGTTGTGATGGTGTTTGGTTAACAATATAACTTTTGTCTCTCGTAAACAGTAAAGTCTCTGTTGTTGTTTGCGTCATCACTCCAATCTTCTAAAATATTTTTCTTTCGTCATCTTTAATTCAGACGTTGATACAGTGACCACCCCCACCGTAGACGGTCACTCGTCTATAAAGGACATGTCTTTCTTGAACATGTGATGACCACCGATAAAACTTCATCCTGATAACTTTACGTCCCATGGAAATAAGGTACTCATTCGGGTCAAGAAGTAACATCAGGTTGAGTAATTCTACGTTGTTCCGTAACTTAGCAGCCTAACCTGACCTGGACATCACTTGCGTTACGTCACTTATCTTATAGTCTCACATTTCACTTGTTATCAGTCATTAGGTTCTTGGTCGTATTTATGATTTTTATCAAGTTACAACACGTGATATTTAAGTGGTATTCTAAGCAATATTGGAGGTTATTTACTGTAGTTTGGGGTCTCACACGAATGTCTTGGGTGTACCATAAATGTACAGCCAAGGCATTCGTGTGTGTGTTAATGAAAGATGTTCAGTAACCCCACAAGAACGGTCTCACCTGACCTTGCCGACCCCTTTATTATATCCTCAAGGCACTGCACCACTAACCAATCAACGCTCGCCTATTGTACACTAAAACAACCAATAGAAACTTAGTATCATTGAACATTTAACATGTGTGTGTGGTGGGTAGTTGAACACACCTTAGAGTTCAAGAGGAAGTGGGGGAGGATGTTTAGAGAGTAGCGTAAACTGGAGATAGGGAAGGTGTTCGGTCCGTTTACACAAGCTGGAAATAGCCCTTGGGATGTTTATCAGATGGCCTAAACACGAGTTTGTTTTGAGGGTTTCCACAGCGCCAAGCACACCTAGCTGGTTAGTCCCTCCCTGAAAGATACTGTAGCCTTCCGAGCTGTTGAAAATGAGACGAATACAACGTTTCTTGAGATTCACTAAATGTACAGAAATGAGACAAAATTACTCGACTCATTCACTCACTAATTGTACTCACGTGATTTAGTTTGATAAGAGGAAGATGTGAACTAAAGTCTCATCGTGAATACAAATGAATATGAATGAATGAGGTTTGACAATGAATAAAATAATATATGTAAATTCCAATGTGTATACTGTATATATATTAAGATATACCGGTACATATCCTAGTCGATTTGCGAAGTATGATATTTTGATATTTTATCTTTCTAAAATAAGTAAAATTCGAAAGTGCTTAAAGAAAGATGAATAGCTATATTACCTTTCAAAAATTATAATGTGTAAAGTGACCGAAATATAAGAGTGAAGTTGAAATAAAACAAATAGATATAAAGAATAAAGAATATATATATAAATAAAATCTACCTTATAGTTTTTACCTGATGACGAAATAGAATATAGCAGCTATAGTGAAAATAATATATAATACAACCAAAAGGTGAAACAAGGTATATAGCCTCAGGTATCTCATCATTTATTAACAAATTACATTATATATAAAAAATATATATTACATTGGCTAAATTAATATTTTTTCTTTACTTCTAACAGGAATTAATATACCTGGACATTATTCACGAGAACTACTGAGAAATAAATCGGATTTCTCACTCAAATTATTAAGCTGAAGTCATGACACTCGGGAGATTTAGTAATGGGCAACACGCATAATAATTTGTGTGGTGTTAGGCTCTGGATGTGTAGCTAGTGGTGTGGAGGGTAAGTGGTGTGGAGCCAATGGAGGATTTTTTTAAAAAGAATATTTCTGTAATTTTAACCCTTTGAGGACATGGTGTTTCGAGGTGTCATTATCGAGCGGTTAAACCATAATTCTCAGGAAGTTTAAACCACTAAAGTCTCAGAGGTTTTAATTCCCTTTAAGGATTTAAACTATAATTTTCTATAATTTTAAACCCTTGACATTATTGCGATAAACCATTTTTTAAGGGGAGTTTAAACCATCATCCTCAGAAGGTTAAACTATCTTTCTCAAGGGATTAAACCATTATCTTGAAACCTTTAAACCATCAACCATAAAAGTTTAAACTATCGTTCCAAGATGATTAAACCATCATCCTAAATGTATTAAACCTTCTTGCTTGGATAATTAAACCTAAATCCTGAAAGCATTAAACCGCCATTCTAAAAGTGTTAAACCATCTTCCTTAGATAGGTTGAACCACCATCCTTCAAAGTTAAACCACCCTCCTATGTTGAACCATCATCCCAAAAGGGGTTAAACCATCATCCTTAGAGTGGTTTTAGGTTTTAGTAAGAAGCTTAGATAACTGTACAGGTAAGCTAAAAGTTCAATGGATGGAAAGTTCAAGTGGATAAGAACTTATTGGGAACTTGTGTTGATATACAGGTATGAGGAACATAATTATAATGATCAGAGTAATAATATGATATAGGTAATTACTAGAGTATACTACTAATGACTATACTGTTACTAGTAATTAGTCTATATAGTTATATACTAATGATAATACTAGTAATAATACTGGTAATGTTAGTAATAAAAGTATAAAGACAACTGGCTAATAGAGTCGTCAACTGTACTGTACATTGTTAAGTTATTCCAAATATGAGGCGCTCAGGGTGTCGTAAGAACCTCGGGGAATACAAAATGAACTTTATACTGCACCAACAAATGATAACTTAGGATCAAAACTACGGACACTTAATATAATGATTTGGGACTTAAAATACGATCATTGTAGAAGCTGTGTGTTTATATTAATGTTGATTAGTTATATACATAATTTATATCACGTTTATATAGTGAGTGAAAGATTGTTGTAGTGGATGAGAGAGAGAGAGAGAGATTCCATATTATGTAAACACCTTTTTTTAATTAGGCGTGACTGTACAGGTACAAAAACAAAGGGTTGAATTGGTGTTTCCTTTGTGGTGGTTGTGTCGAGAGTTGGTAAGGAGGAGTGTTTGGTAAACTGAAGCTATGTGACAAGGGGAGGTAGGGTTACCTGAGATAATTACTGACAGGTGTAGGTAGATTTGCAATTACTGGCAGGTGTAGTTGAGTTTACACTTAGTAACAGGTGTAGTTGAGTCTACAATTAGTAACAGGTGTAGGTAAGGTGCCGGTATATATATACAGTTACTGCCAACCTTAACATGAGTATACAATTAATTTGGAACTTAAGTTTACAATTGGAACATTAGGCGAGTATACATTTAGTGTGGAACTTGAGGTACGGTCTCCCAGTCAGGGCCTCGGGGGGTGGGGAAGAGGGAGGTTGGAGGATTACGGGGACGACACAACAAGAAAAAGATGCCATTAGACTCTGATGTGACCTGAGGGATTCACCATGACTTGTTTTGTGTACAGTGGTGAGAATCAGGAGGGAGGGGGAGGGGAGCGATGGTGTAGAGAGGGACGGTGCTTCGTATGGTGGTGATGGTGTAGTGATATGTGATTATGGTGGTTGTGTTAGTATGGTGAGGCAGATGATAATGGTGGTGTAGTGGTGATGATGGTTGTTGTGTGATGATAGTGATGTATGGGTGTGTTTATGGTGATGGTGTTGTGTGATGATAGTGATGTATTGGTGTGTTTATGGTGATGGTGTTGTGGTGAATATGACAATGTAATGATGATGCTTATGGTGTGATGATAGTGGTGTAGTGATAAGTTTGTAATAATGGTGAGTGATGATAGTGCCATGTTGCATTGGTGGTGATGATGACCGTAGGATGGTGATTATGGTTGTGGTCAGGTGATAGTGAAGGTGATTTTTGTTGGTGATGGTGACGTGGATTATAGTATTGTGATGAAAATGTATTGTTAAAGGCTGTAGTATGGTGATTATAATATTGGTATAGTGATGATATGGATGGTGCAATCATGGTGACTAACGTCGCTAAGAGGTGATGGTGTCATAGTCTTCTTAACAATGATGATGATGTCATGTCTAGAATACGATAAGACGTAGCGAAGATGTAATTAATGGTGATGATGATGATGAATGACTAATGGTGATAATGAGAAAGTTAGTTTGAGAGAGAGAGAGAGAGAGAGAGAGAGAGAGAGAGAGAGAGAGAGAGAGTGAATGAAAGAGTAACACAGAACAAAAAAACGAGAATGATTGCTTGATTACCACTCCTCCCCCCTCACCTCCCCCTCTCTTCCACCCTCACCTCCCCCTCCCCCCCTCACCTCCCCCTCCCCCCTCTTCCCACCCCAGCACCAAGGAGGTAACGGGCCGGTCAGTTTCCTTGCGATGTTTCCCAAGTGTTCAGTGAAGCGTCTTAACCACCCGTCGGCGGCTTGGTAGTGGTTAACACGGTAGCTTCTTGACCTGTTATCTAAAGATGTGATCTGAGGTGAGAGACTGGCGTGTATGTGTCTGTATGTCCGTCCACCTGTGTGTGTGTGCGTGTAGATGAAGTAGATGTACACCTGCATGGTCCTACATTAGCCCAGGTTAATTGACCGCGTCACCTGAAGAGCTTATAATCGTGTCATTAACCCAGAGTTAAAATAGGTATCGCACTTATAAGTTAATCCTCGACGGTGTTTTATTTGAGGATTATTTTCAGATTAGATAATCTGGGATAAACGTGATCCTAGATGACCTAAACGGCGTATAATATTTAACCTGGTGATTATTGGTAATTTAACTCTTGACTAATTATCGTGAAGTTATATAATTAAAGGGAAATGTTTATATACTCCGGAAAATTTAATTATTTACTCTTGGATGTAAAATTGTTATTAAACTCAACCTTGATTCACCTCATTCACATTTACTAGTTTATTAATTAATGGAATAACTTGTATAATAATTTTACTTCAGGTAATTGTGTTCTGACTTAAGTACAAGAGACATTTCTAAACGTGACGAGGTGGAAATATTTTTTTTTTATATTTGGTTAATTATGGTATTACGAGTTTGTGATGAATTAGAGTGCACTGACTGAACCTCTTAGTTCTGACTGAATCTCTTAGTTCTTTGGTACTTGGAAAATCACATACAATGGCCTGGTGGTGTTATGGTATTTGTATATGATAAAGTCCCTTCATAGCCTTAGGATCAATTGACTATGTTAAGGCTAATTACCTGTCTTAATTTTTTTTTGGTGCCCTTCCTCGTGATAACCTTTGTAAAATTCGCTTGATTATCGTAACCTAACCTATACCCCCACCCCATTTCCCCTTCCCTCCTCCTCCCCCAGACGAGCAACAGTAAGAAAAAAAAAAGCCCACTACATTAAGTTGAAGCCAATGTGTTTTAAATTGAACAAAAAAGTGGGAAACATTTCACCCCCAAAATGTAGCGCAGATTAAGGATAAGATCTCTTGAGTGGTAGCCCAGGTGTGGTGTTTGTCCTATATATCACACACCTCCATTCTTGCGGTGGGAGCTTTTAAAAAAATTTCATGGGCATTTTTTCTAATAGTTTAGTCATTCTGGGGAAGGATTATAAACAGTGTAGGATCCCTTTACCGT
The DNA here is from genome assembly GCF_018991925.1 of Homarus americanus. Classification (NCBI taxonomy): domain Eukaryota; kingdom Metazoa; phylum Arthropoda; class Malacostraca; order Decapoda; family Nephropidae; genus Homarus; species Homarus americanus. The sequence continues at coordinate 421,875 of NW_024727421.1, forward strand.
GGTGGAGTCCATTAGGGGAAGTTAATGTACAGAAGGAATTAAAGAATACACGTGTAAGTTTTCCATTGTAGAAAACAAATTACAATCGATAACTCTTGATATTTTCACTGAATAATTCTTCTTGCCTGAGGATGTGGAGTTTGTGTGGGACGATGATGTGGAAGAATAGGAGGAGGAGATGGAGGTTCGTATAGTATGGAGGAGTGTGTAGAGCCAGTGCAAATAGCTATCTGGAGGAGGCTGGAGGCTACACATGTACACACCTAGCTGATGGGAGTAGATGGAATGAGTATAAATAGACAGATAGATTGAGTTTTCTATGTTTATATAAGGTAGGTTCCATACCTTATCTTACCTGCCCTGTGAATAGACGGCAACTCCAGGTAGCTAAACATATTAACAATGCACCAATGTTACCCAACCAGTACAAGACCAGTAGAATGTTTGCTCTGCAGGCGTTCACCTTACCTGCATACTCAATTTTTTTCTCAACTCGACAATTTCTCTTAAACTTTTACTGACCAACAAACTGACGAACTGACACCATTGTTCTGAATATGGATGTACTACTTAATTATTCAACGTGGCATACTTATTGAGATTCTATTGTCATTCGGTGCTGATTATAAACAGGAGCAATATGTGGTCTCATTAGTGATGTAACTGTAGTGAGGTAAAAAAAAAAAGTAGCGGGGCAAGAGTATGACCCTGCGGCACCAAGGCTTCAGCGTGGGAATCACTTCTCTCTCCCCGACACATAGTTTACACACACCTTGTACGGCATTTATCTTCACCACTGAGAATCAACAGATGACTTAATGAGTTACTTTTGCTGGTTTAGTTAGCCGATATATCTCCCTGGATCAGTCACTCAAGGACGCCGAAAGATAACTCTAAATACAGACTTGTTAGTCAGGGTAATTATCTAGTTATTGTATGCGCCAGTGATTTGGACAGACACACTCACATAGAGATAACTTGTTTAATTACACTCGACTAGATAACTCCCTCGGTTATGTGTGTGTGTGTGTGTGTGTTGAAGGTTAAGTTGGCAACCTCACACATCACTTCACCCGGAGGACCATGCCTGGGTCACTCCACGCTGTGTGTGTGTCTCTCTGTCCCTTTGGGTGTAGCCTGGGGAACATGTACTCGTAGGTACTCTTAAGTTCCAAGTGGTCTTTTGTTTATCTCGGTCTCCTGTATCTCTCGAGGCCAGTTATGGCAGATCACTCGAGTACTTTTTACACATGTACTCTTTAGTATAATGCTTGGCGAGCTAAAGAGAGAATTATGTAGTGATGATGGCATTAGTGGAGGTATTTATTATTCTCTACTGTACTCTGTTAATTCACCTGAGTACTGTATCTTCATGTTGCTCAGCTCTCATGACCTCTTAAGTACGACGATTTAACACCATGAGTACAATATCTTAAATATATACACACTGTTACACACACACACACACACACACACACACACACACACACACTATATTTATCTCCTAGTACTATACAACAGAGCGAATTATACACCATAAAACTAATACGATCATCTCATATAATCGTCGTAAGAGTTATAAACACTGGGAGTCAATTTCTACTCCCAGTTTCATTGTGATGTACAGATCCTTTCAACTACGATGAAGGCAAGTCAATCATTATCTCTCTCTCTCTCTCTATCTTGTTAATCATTATTCGTCATCATTATTTTTGTACTGCGAAAGTGATTGTGATAATGAAGTTGTAGTACGTAATGTAATTATAATGTACCGGATGATGGACCGATATATCTCTCTCTCTCTCTCTCTCTCTCTCTCTCTCTCTCTCTCTCTCTCTCTCTCTCTCTCTCTCTCTCTCTCTCGCTAGTCCTAGTACCTGTTGTGTCACTCAGGTGTTGTGGGCAATTATGGGTAAATCATCTCCCAGGTGTCAGGTTCTGGGGGCTTCAATTATTTGTACTGAGGCTTCAATTACTTGTACTGGGGCTTTAATTGCTTGCACTGGGGGCTTCAATTACTTGTACTGGGGCTTCAATTACTTGTACTGGGGCTTCAATTACTTGTACTGGGGCTTTAATTACTTGCACTGGGGGCTTCAACCTGTACTGGGAGCTTCATCAACCTATACGGTAAGAGAGCGAGAGGTATAAAAAGACCGACAGACAGACAAGTTATCAGGTAGGGAACATTCTACCCGTTGCCCTAGGACATTCTTTAGAAGTTCCGCATACATAACATTCACCTCTCTCTCTCTCTCTCTCTCTCTCTCTCTCTCTCGGTGAAGGAAAGTTTCATTCATAGACAAGATCAAAATATAAGGTTTTACCCCGTGTGTGTTCAAGCTATGAGAGACGAGGCAATTTTCAACAGTGACTAAGAATAAAACACTGGTGTTTTTGTGTGTTTGTGTCAGATGTCGTATTAGTTGAGTTTTGTTTCACGTGAAGATGTTTTAGGCATCGCAGCCCATATGGTGTGTTAAACTACCCAACCCAACCCAACCCAGTCCAACCCAACCTAACCCAACCCAACCCAACCCAGCAACCCAGCAATCAGCCTGTAGCCAGTCCTAACCCAGCCTGGGCAACCCCTGACAGCAGTCTAACCCTTCAACCCAACCCAGCAACCCAACCCAGCAACCTGGCAACCCAGTCAATCAGCCCAACCCAACCCAGCAACCTAACCTAACCCAACGGTCAACCCAACCTAACCCAACAGCAACCCAACAACCCAACTAACCCAGTCCTTCTTAACCCAACCGCTAACCCAGCAGTCTAACCCAGCAGTCCATCCAACAACCCAGCAACCTAACCTAGCAACGGTCAGCAACCTAACGTTAATAGCGATATACTTAGCCAGAGCGACGCCAGGAAACTATGACGTGAGGTGGGACTTAAGAAAGTATTTCCTATTGTTATCATCCATTCTAGTTAGTTCTGGCTTTTGATCGTAGAAGATTCAATCCTCCTGGTTTGCTCTGACATCAGCTAGCTAGGATTGTTGGCTGTTTTCTCATCGATAACGCTGGTCTAACACAACGCTAATGGGCTGACAATATATATATTTTTACAGTATTATGAGACGTCTGCCAGGCGCTTACAACACACCTTTTCTCTGTTTACAACACACCTTTTCTCTGTTTATTTTTGTATGGGGTCAACTGAGTTCTTAAGTTCTCCTTCCTCTTCACCATTGTTGCCGATGCTTCTTCCTAGTTCTTAAAACACCCCTCCGTTTTCTTTCTTCTGTAGTGTCGTAGAGGGGGTGTCAAGGCTTTACGGCACCCTCTTCTTTCAGTAGTGTCGTGGAGGCGCTCGGTGGGGATCTCACACTGTCGTCAGCTTTTAAAACTAAGTGGAAAAGGCAGCACTTTGATCCGAGTATCATCATGGAATTTCGCTCAGAGGGGAGAAGCAGGAGCTCGGGAATGTTGGTAGAGACAGTTCTCTTTGTCAGCTTACTGTTCGTCTCTTAAGCTGCGTCAAAGAAAATAAAACCATCACCAAGAGGAGGCGACGACGAGGTGTCTGCAAAAGAGATAAATTTCAATGTAAATGTGTAAGTGTGTTTCCTCAAAGGTGGAGTCGGGGGAGGAGTTTGTCTAAACGAGCGGAAAAGCATCCAAGAGTTGGGAGGAGGAGGGAGGAAATGGAGATGGGCTTGCAAATATAAGTGAGAGAGAATTTGTGGTTAATGGAGGCGAAGACTTTGATAGCAGAGAGGTGGAGTGTGTGTGTGTGTGGTGGAAAGTGAGAGAGAAAGTGGCAGATATAGACTAACAGACAAGAGAGAGAGAATCTCTTCGTAGGCATGATCCAGTTGAAGCACGAAATAAGTATACTGGTGAGGCAAAAAACACCCATGAACACGCATCACTGACCACAATGAATGAAATCACGAACCAGACAGAGGTGAAAAAAAAGAGAGAAGAGAAAACTAGTTCTGAGAGTGAATAGATCAGTTGTGTAAGAAGGAGAAAGTAACAATGAAGGAATAATGTAATGGTAAAGGGTGAAGGACAAGGAGAAGATATAAACGAGGCCACAAGAGGTTAACATTGAATGAATGAATCTCTTCCTCCATAAAGACATTCCATCCTCGAGTTAAAGGGAGTAGTAGTAGTAGTAGTAGTACGTGTTGTAAGGATGGTCATAAGTCGTGTTCCTCTCGTAGGATCAACATTCAGTCGGTTGCACCCCTTCCTCCTTCCCTCCCTTCCTCTCCCTCCTTCCCACCCTTCCTCCCTCCCTCCTCTCCCCACACTTCCTCTCCCCCCTCCCCTCCTCTCCCTCCTTACCTCCTCATCACTATTCGTTGTTTGTGTTGTCCTCGCGGATAATCCAGGAGCCACAACCCTGAGATGGCTCCACTAGTCGGTCGATGTGGTTGTAGGACAATAAAAAATAAGGACGTTTTCTTTTTTCCTTGAACTATAAGTGGGTTTAGGACTCGTTCTGGACCATTAGGGAAGAAAAGGGGCAGGGATATGAGGGGAAGAAAAAGGGGGAGAAGTCTAGGGGAAAGAAGAAAGGGGGGAAAAGACCTCAAGGGGAAGAATAAAAAAGGGGAAAGATGGAGAAGGGGAAGGCAGAGCGAGGAAAGCCCATCTCCCAGAGGTCCACTAGCGTACCGTCAATGTGTCCTCCTTGAGATGGGTGACAGACGTCTTTATGGGTAGCGGCCAGTCCTTAGCAGCTTACACTCAGTCAATCAAGTCAGTCACTCAGTCAGCCACTCACTCACTTAGTCAACCAGTCAGTCGGTTGGACTTGTTAAAGGTGACCGAGTTAAGAGTATCTCAGTGGGAGTGTAAATGTGTTATTAACTTATGTATGACTAATGCACTCCCATCCCACCCTCGCTTGCTCTCTTTCTTTACCTCTCCTGTCCCTCTTTCGTTTGCTTCTTCCTCTTATTCTCCCTTCGTTTCCTCCTCTTCCTTTCCCCCCTCTTCCTTTCCTCTTCCATTTATCTCTCCTCTCCCTCGTAAAAAAAGGTGGGATACATTTTACCAATCTTGAGTATTAACAACACGTTCTCTCGTCTCTTTCCTTCCAACAACGATTCATGAAGTTTCAAACCCGATGATACAAATGACAATCACGATTTATCTATATTTTTAAAACTTGATAAATTGTTAAAGAAAAATGAAAATCTTTCCTGGACTGGTTTTGCAGATTCAGGAGAAAAAAATATGAATCGCTTTACTGCAGTTTTAGATATTTTGCGTTTTCATGTTTTTTTTGACAGTTTCATAAAGATATAAGGAACTTCTTGTATACCGGAGTAACAAGTATATAACATATAGAGAACTGTGTTGTATATGATGGTGTAAATTTAAAACTCGCAAATTTGAAAAGGATTAATTTTCATAAAACTTTATTGTCTTAAGACCAGCACCTCCCCGAGACACGGTTAAAACTAGCACCTCCCCGAGACACAGTTAAGGCCAGCACCTCCCCGCAGCACCAAACCTGATCTATATCGTTCAAAAACTCACGTTCCGAGAGCGAGACCAGCTTGAAATTCCTGTGTAATTACTGTTCCACCTTATATAGGATCACCGGCGGCTATGCTGATACCCCTCCTCTGTTCTCCCTCCCTCCCCTTCTTCCCTCCCTCCCGTACTCTTCCTCCTTCCATCACTCTCCCCTTTATCCTCTCCCTCCCTTCACTTCCCATCCACCTTTCTCTACCCCATTGCCCCGTCCAATATCCCTCACCTTCTTCCTTTTGCCCCATGGCCGAGTCTTGGTTCCTTTCCACCGGTTGAAAATCTATACAAAAAAAGCGTAAAATTTAATAAAATCGAGTGAGTGAAGCGAGTTGTCTGAGAAGGAAGGGGACGATTGTGTGTGTGTGTGTGTGTGTGCGTGCGTGTGCGTGCTCGCTTCTGGCATATTCAAGTTTGTAATCGACGCTGTTAAAACACACAGACAAACCATACTAAAACTCACCTTAAACCGCTAAAACATCGTCTCCAGTTTACATTCAAATGATCTTATAAACACTGAGGTACGGATGTTATAAATACCTCGACGGCATTTGTATGTTCTTGGCCCCTTTATTACCTGAGAATCTGTGGTATTTAAGTCTTATTTTATTCACATTTGGCTTCTAGTCCTCCCTCGATCCCACCAAGATCCTCCTAATGCCCTATAAGTGGCCGACGAGGGGGATTAAGAGGCTAACAGGAAGCTCTCTCAGCTCCTCTTAAGATGGCGACTCTCATCACCACCTCAGACCTCCCTGCTCGTTGCTGAGGCCCCACTGATTAACCTCCTCCACCACCTCCTCCTATTGCTACTTGACACCTTGCTGAGGACACTGTGATGCTCAGACTGTGTAGACTATATGGTACCGACGTTGAGCCTTAGTAGTAGTAAGAGTAGTAGTAGTAGTAAGAGTAGTAGTAGTAGTAGTAGTAAGAGTAGTAGTAGTAGTAGTAAGAGTAGTAGTAGTAGTATGTTAGGGTATTAATGCAGCGTCTTTGATCAGTTTCACCTACAATGAAGATCAAACTGGTGCTGGTAGGGGGAGCAGAGAGGGAGGGGGTGAAGGACTGAGGTAGTGAGGGAGGGGAGTTAGTCACGGTTAGTGTTGCAAGGGAAGACAATGGATCTCATGTGTTGTCTGTGTGTTTCTCCTTTTTGTGTTTGATGAACAGGACGAATTAGCGAGGATAGTAGATATTTATGATGATAATGTTGTAGAATAGATAATAGTTACGTTTCTATATGTTGATAGACTTAATTTTTAAGAGATTCACAGTGTCACCGGGAAGATAATTACAGTATATAGGAGTTTTTGACAACAATGAAGGAAAGGCATTTGATATTGTAGGATTTAGATAGGATACGGTTATTTTCCTTCTCCGTCATCCTGGGGTAGTGTAGGATTGCAGTATATCCTATCGACCTGTACAGCCTCCACCCAATCGTTCAAGAAGCAACTAATCACACGTTTTACCTCTAAGCTCCTCCCATTCATCAAGAAGCCACCAATCAAACGTGCGTTTTCCCCGTAAGCTCCTCCCATTCTTCAAAGCAACCAATCATTTGCAAGTTTTGTCTATAAGCTCCTCCCATTATTCACAACCGCAACAGTGATTCACTGCTGCAGTTGCTGTTATTCTGTTGTTATTCTTGTTGTGTACTTGTTTACAAATTTAGCCTACGTATTGGAAAGTTAATAATAATAATAATAATAGTAAATATAACAGTGACAATAATAATAGTAATAATAAGGCAGGTGATTCATCCACCCACATAGCCGCCCTCATCCCCAACCACCCGCAGCTCTATCTAGGCCACACACACACTCACACACACACACACACATGTACATTGTGTGTTTGTACCTCATAATTATCTATCCATTATCCACTCCACTCTATCTGTCCACCAAACCCATCCATCCATTAGCCATACTCCCTATTCCTCCACTTATATAACACCATCTATCACTAACCATCCATCCACTAACACCTTCCATCCATCCATCCATCCATCCACCAACACCTTCCATCCATCCATCCATTCATCCACTAGCCTTACTCACTCCCTCACCTTAAGGAGAGGGTTAAGTAAAAAAAAATACCTCGGTGCTCCACCCACCACTCACACGCACGCACCTCGCCTCACACCTGCTATTGACACGACTCACGTAACACAGGGATTTTCTCAGCTGTCAGTGTAAGAGTCGCTTGGCCCGCCTTCCAGAGCTCCAGTTTGGTCTTATTTCAGTGAATGTTGGTAGTACTCTGAGCTCCTCTTCATGGGATTCCTGAAACGTGTGATTTTATATTAATTTTTTCACATCTTTTTCAGCTTTTATGGGTGTTGTTGCTGTGGGTATTATTTGGTTGTGTGTGTGGGTTGGTTGGTTGTGGGTGGGTGTGTGGTTGTGTGTTTTAATGTGAGGTGTATTTAGGTGTGTTGTGTGGTTGGGTGTTTTATGTACACAATAGACCATTTTGCTTTGTAAATTCACTTCAAACAGGAGATTATTCTTTTTTGTTTTATTTGGGTCATTGACACACACACACACACACACACACACACACACACACACACACACACACACACACACACACACACATCCACCGAAGTTTATTGGAGGTACTGTTTGCTGGAGGACTCACAAACACCTCCTTCCGGAAGTTATTTTCTGTACTTACCGCTGTTGTAATTACCGCCTAGAGTGTGTGATCCACGAGACTGTACTTACACGCACCTCTCCCACCCACCTGCCTGCCTCTCCCTCTCACCCACCTGCCTGCCTCTCCCTCCTACCCACCCACCTGCCTCACCCTCCCATCCACCCACCTTCCTGCCTCTCCCTCTCACCCACCCACCCTGCCTCTCCCACCACCCTGCCTCTCCCACCCACCTGCCTGCCTCTCCCACCCACCTGCCTCTCTACCTGCTACTGTAAACGAAATGTTGCATATCAAATCCGTTAGGGGAGATATTGCAATAGTTCTCCAGAATCTTTTTTGGTTCTACTACAGACACGAACACCGAAGATCTGCTCGTAAATCCTCGAAACCATGAGAGAAAACGGTAAATCCTCGAAACCCTTAGATAAAACGGTAAATCCTCACAACCATGAGCAAAAACGGTAGAGTGTTGTAGCTTAATCATCCAGAACTTAACAAGGAGTGGGACCTATGGAGCTGGCACGTACTGTCTCGACCTTCTACCCTCGATCGATCTTCGACCAGGGATGACTTCATTATCCTCAAGTCAACTCGGGTCCAGAAGTTATTGCGTGTACTCCTGTATATCCAGTTCATAGTGTGGTGGGTGATGTATGGGGTCGTGTAAAGGTGAGTTTTGCGGTTTATCATATTGATTTTAACACCTTAATACTACCCGGGGTGTTACGTTAGGTGAGGTTAAATATACTGGTTTGGGGGGTTAATGTTCATGTGCTCTTATTGGTCCACAAAAAAGTTTAAATGTTTTGGAAGGTGAGCGAGGATCACAGCCAGATTAAATTGAGGTAACAAGAAAGTCACGTCTTGATAATTGATCACACCTGTAATCCTCTCATCTCATTTACCTCGTTTAGTGAGCTCAGGTAAATAGCTTCCTTCCATCCTGCCCAAATTCCTCCTCTTCCTCCTCCTCTTCCTGTTCTTCCTCTTCCTCCACCTCTCGCACCTCCTCCTGCTCCTCCTCCTCCTCCTCCACTACCTCCGGCTACTCATCCTCCACCACCTCCTCCAATCTCCTCCTCTACCTCCCCTCCTCCTCCTCCTCCTCCTCCTCCTCTTCCTCCTCCTCCTCTTTTCTTCTTTCCAGGTATTCAATTGGAATTTTATCATCTGGAAGCCACTACTATACTTACCTTCTCTCCTATCTTTTCCTCCCTTCCCCCCACCATTATTCTTCCTCTTCCTTCTCGACCTCATTCATCACCATTCCTTCTCGTTCGCAAATATGAAATCCATCCATCTTCCTGCAGCGTGATTTTCCAGCGTAATAAAGGTGAATACTCAAGACAGTGGGATTTCAGAACTCCTCTCTCATCCTTCCCTCCCTCTCTCTCCCATTCCTCCCTCCCTCCCTCCCTCCCTCTCCCACCACTCTTTGATATAATTCCTCTTCCATCTCTCTTATATCCTGCTCTCGGCCTCATTCCACCTCTCCCTCTGATTTTTTTTCATTCCTCCAGCGCCCTGCCATCCTCTTCCTCTCAACTCCCCTTACTTCCTCATTTTCCTGTTTCCTTCTCTTTACAGTACTCTCTCTCTCTCTCTCTCTCTCCGTTCTCTTAATCCCTTCCACATTTTTTTTCCTAGAGAGCCCATTCACCCTTCCTCCTTCCCACCATCCCCACCCGACCAGGTATACCTGCTCACCTCCTAACCCCCGACACAGACTCCACCTGCCTTCTAATGATGACGCAAATCTCGAAATAATTGGAGGTTGGGCCACGAGCGTTGCCGCAATGGCTCACCGAAAGTGTGCTCGGGAAGATGAGAGAGAGAGAGAGAGAGAGAGAGAGAGAGAGAGAGAGAGAGAGAGAGAGACTGTTCTCATCTACCAGGAACAAATTTCACCCTAAATTCCTTTTCGCAGATGGCCTAAAAATGACCCCAACTTTGCCCGTTGTCGACCGTCTGCCAGATATGAGTGCATAAGTAGACCTTTTCAATATTCCAGATGGGTTCTTGGCCTCGTCTATTACTGTCTTGTTCCATCAGACGGCGACTATAGCGAAAAATCAGTCAGTCGATGGCTGAGGTTAAGGCATGAGGGAGGGTTAGGTCTGGGGTGGGGGAGGGGGTGAGTGTGTGGGGGTGGTTGGTGTTGAGGGGAATGTGCGGGGAGGGTGGGTGGAGGGGGTATGGGGGTGGTGTTCAGGAGTGTGGTAGGGGTGAGAGAGAGGGGAGGGGAGAGGGGGGGTGTTGTTTATGGCACTGGGTGGTAGTTGTTACTGTGATTGTAATAAAGTAATATGAAGGCAGGGATGGCACTGGTGGTGGGTGACGGTGGTAATTGTGGTGGTGATTGCGGCCGTGATTGCTGGATATTGTTTCAATTGATGATGGGGTGGGGATGGTTGTCGTGATAGTGATGGTAGTGGTGAATATATTGTGATATGGTTGATTTTGGATGATTTTTTTTATGGTGGAGGTGATAGTGCAGGTGTGGTGATGTGGTGATAGTGTTGGTGATGGATCATGATTGTGGTGACCCTGACCACTAGCACTGGGTAGGCGTGGTGAGGTCATCAGGCTGGCACTGGGCCATGTTTAGTCTTCTCGACCACTAGTGGGTGTGTGTGTGGGGGTGTAGTGAATCCTTTGTTAATTCTTGTAAGGTAATTTAAAATGTTATCTAATTATTTATTATTGCCGAGTGGATAATGGAATGCTTAATTAGTTACCATATTGATGTGTCTCAGTCAAGATAATACATTTCCGTACAAAAAACAATTATATGGGGTGCGGTGGGTAAGTGGATACAGTACTCATCTCCCATCCTAAGGGTCATTGGTTCGATCCAGACAATCTGCCCAGCTGTAAATGCGAACCCAACTTTATAGCTGGGGAAATGAAGGCGACCATGTGCAGTACCGGTCATATTCCCCGTGTACCTAAGGCTTAATATACCGTGCACAGGGTCCACACTCGCCAATAGGATCTACTTTCACCACATTTCACAAACAAATTCTCCTCTACAGTACGCCAGACATTTGTTCTTCCTCCCATGATGGCTGTTATTCCCTTGTAATTCCAGGATGTTCTGCTGGATCTCTCACTTGTTTTATCGAGACAGAAACACGCATCCTCTCTCCCTCTCTCTTTTTTTTTCTCTCTCTCTCTTCCAGTAACACTTAATTTCTCCTTTGGTCGTATTTTTGCCTTGATCCAGTTTTAACAGTCCTCCTCCTCGTCTTCCTCCTCCTCCTCCTGCTCCTCCCAGCCTTGCATCACTGAACAGGTTTTGAGGAAAGTTATCAGGGGCGTTTTTCCCGGCTGTTAATACTAATTTTGGGTGTTCTTGACGCCGCGAAGACCCAAGAAGAAGATAATTGTGACCATTGTGTGCCCCATGTGTGCCAGGTTTTAATTAAAAATTTTCTTTCACAACTTTGCTTTTCTCTGGTTGGTTGTGGAAGTTTGGTTCTTCAGGGGGCAGGAAGGCTCAGTCTTGTACCGGGATGAATGGTAGACACACGCACATACGGACATTACATACATACAAACATACATACATACAAACATACATACATACATACATACATACATACATACATACATACATACATACATACATACATACATACATACATACATACAACACAACACAACACAACACAACACACACGACACAACACACACATCACAGCACAATACAACACACAAAGAAACATTTATTTTCTCGCAGATGTTTAGTCATGACACTCACTTAGCCAGAGACCTCGGTTAAGCGGGACAAGTTGTGTAAATAACACCCCGGGATAAATGGCCAGAGTATGTTAGGGCAGAACATCTTACACACAGTACAGAAGTCCCGAGGGTGAGTGACGTTTTCTATACCAGTGTGATGCCCTGAGGTGATGTTTTCTAGGCTGGTGGTGATGTGGTAGTGTGGTGGTGAAGATGGGTGAGGGGTTGGTATGTGGTGGGGGATGGTGAGGGTGGATGGTTGTGGTGGTGGGGGATGGTGGTGATGTGGTGGTGTGGGCGGTAGTGGCGTTGGTCGACTTGCTTCACTAGTGACTGTCTGTCGGGTGTGTTGGTGTGCTCTCTCTCTCTCTCTCTCTCTCTCTCATTTTAACCTAAATTTATGCCGCGGGGACTAACAATCACCATTCTGATCTCCCATCCTGTCCCCTCCCATCCCCTCTCCCCTCCCTTCCCGTCTCCCCTCTCTCACACACCAACCAGCTGTAAACACGCCACACCCGCCCCCCCCCGACCAGAGGCAGCTACACCTCTCTTACACCCAAGATACACCCACAGTCGATTCCTGATAAATCCTACACTTGATGTCCGATACACCTACACTCGTTTAATTCTCCATCTTAAAAGGAAAACAAATAACAGTCGACCGTATATGATAATACACCTGTCGAGGAAACTTGTTGGGTGTTGTAATTAATGAGGTTCAACAGGTAAGGTCTTGAAGCGTGTTGTTCATAATAGGTTGTACGCTAAATATTTACAGGTTTAAATGAAGAGGGATAGGGAGAGATCATACTCTTCTCTTCTCTTCTCTTCTCTTCTCTTCTCTTCTCTTCTCTTCTCTTCTCTTCTCTTCTCTTCTCTTCTCTTCTCTTCTCTTCTCTTCTTATAATGAGAAGGTGGAAGCCCAGGGATAATTCATTCTCTCTCCTTCACCTGCTGAGTTATTAATCAGTACACGCCCAGGTAAAGACAGGTAATGTGTCTTTAATTAACAGAGGTGAGGATAATAAAAATTGGAGATAATAGGAAAGAATGATAGATGGGAGATGAAGGTGAATGATGCATGTAGAATAAAATGGACAATAATGGAAGAAGAAGTTACCTCGAGTTGTAGACGACTAATGAACAGGTAGGCTAGAGGCGCTGAGAGAGAGAGAGAGAGAGAGAGAGAGAGAGAGAGGTGGTTGGGTGTGCTTGTGTATGTGTGCGTGCATGAACGTGTGTGTGTGTGTGGTCATCACTGAGGTTGTTCGACTTCGTGGTCTCGTTAGTGTTTTGTGTTATCATTCTTAAACTCGTTTTACCACGTCTCTCTCTGTTCTCTTTCTTACCTCTATTCTTGCCATTCCTTCACTTCTACCCATTCTCCTTACCTCACTCATATTTTCCCTCCCTCCCATTCTTCTTCTCTCCTTTTCTCCCTTCCTCCCTCCCTCCCATTCTCCATCTTTCCAATTTCTCCCATTCTCCCTCCTCCACTCTTCCTCATTCCCATTCTCTCTCTCTCTCCTCATTCCCCATCCCACACGCAACACCACACTGCTCTAAAGACCCCCCCCCCACTCATGCGTCACCAACACACCAATGACACAACTGTAGCTGCCCCCCCCTCCCTCCTCCCCCCCAATGATTCACATCTTGGCTGAGCTGACTAACGGTGCCTGAAATAACTACGCTAGAGGGAGATTCCTACCTACCGCTTCTAGGTCAGCTGCTGAACCTGAGGAAGGGAGGGGAAGCTGGTGAGGGAGGGTGGAGAGGTTGGCGAGGGAAGGGAGGGAGATTAACGAGGGAGGGTAGAGAGGGGGTGGCGAGGGAGGGCAGGAAGTTGACAAAGGGGGGGGGGTAGGGAGGGAATGGCAGGCTGACGAGGGAGGGAGGGAGGGAGGCTGGTCAAGGGGAAAGGAGGGAGAGGCTTACCAGGGAGAGGGAGGAGGAAGGCTTAGCAGACAGGGGGAGGGGAGGAGAGATGGGAAAAGAGGAGATAAAAAAAGAGAATAGCCAGGTGAGAAATTTCGCAACGGAGAGTGAAAAAGAAACAGAGGAAGCGTGAGATAAAGTTAGGGAGTGCAGAAAAGAGGAAGAGGAGGAGGGAAAGATGGATGAGTGTAGAGGGAGAGGATAGAGAAAGTAAACGTCTTGTCATTCACTCGGTGATAATTGCATTGTAAATATCGTATCATACCTGCAATAAGTGCTGTGTACACCTGATGTAACTACAGGTAAATAATTAAGTATATACCTGTCGTTATGGTAGTTATTCTGTTAGTCATTGTCGCTGTATAGTTTATTTTCAGGATGGATTTGACCAAAGATTTTTATAACTACAACAACGTGACCTGTAGTATATTTGTCCATTTTTATTTGTTTAACTTTCAGACCTTCAATAACTCGATTAGTCATGAAAACAGTTTGTGTTGGTTTTATATTTTTTCTAACCTAACCTGCCTTACCCTAACCTGCCTTAACCTAACCTGCCTTAACCTAACCTAAACCCAACCCCCAGGAAGCATAAGCGTGTTTTAAATCATCAGGTGAAATAAACTAAGCTGAGGTAGGGAGTATATGTAAATCTTCAGGTGTTCAATGTTTTTTCTACAAGTTAAGCCGTAAAATCCTAAAACAAGGATCAACTTTTATGCCGCCGCCCACACAGCTGTCGTCTCTGCTCTTCTTTCTCAATGTTTACAAGAGGACCGGGAACCACAGACGCGATGAGGAGAAGCACCACCACAATTCTCTTTCGACACTGGGAGGCAAAAACAGTGTGTTAATCTGGGCAGCGTAGCGAGTGGGGAGCCGGACTAGTACATCCCTCATGCTGTCAGGGAATGGCAGAGGGAGAGAGAGATATGGGGCAGTGAGAGAAGCAATGGATAAAGGAGAGATAGGAGGAGGTGGTGGTGGTGATGATGGGGAAGAAGTGTAGTAGCACATAAAGTATAGAAAGAGAGAGAAGAAGGAAAGAACTCGATTTGTAAAGTAATATAAAGAGAAAGAGAGAGAGAGAGACGCAGATCAGGTACACGAAAGATATTCTCGGATGATGGAAAAACCAACAACACACAAAAAAGGAAAAACGAAGAAACTGGAAAAAATAATAATAAAAAAAAACAATAGAGGGGAAGAGGAGAGACGAAATGTAGAGCTGTCACAGGCAGTGGGAGAGAGAGAGAGACAAACACTTAAGCTCCGAGAGAAATACTCCCTCTCACCTGGAAAGAGAATGGCAAAAGGAATGACACAGAAGTGACATTACCGAGGTAACTGAGTGCTGGTGTCAGGTGAGAGTGTCTGGGTGACATCCTCCCTGGGCATTAGCAGTCTCTCTTATCCCTCTCCTGCAGGTGTGGTGGTTCATGGCGGAGAAACACACGAGAGAGAGAGAAAAGAAATCACTTGAAAATTCGTCCTCCTTTACCTTATTCCATCTGAAGATTCACCCATCCCAGCTTATTTCACCTGAAGATTCACCCATCCCGGCTTATTCCACCTGAAGATTCACCCATCCCAGCTTATTTCACCTGAAGATTCACCCACCCCAGCTTATTTCTTCTGAAGATTCACCCATCCCAGTTTATTCCACCTGAAGATTCACCCATCCCAGCTTATTTAACCTGAAAATTCACCCATCCCAGCTTATTTCCCCTGAAAATTCACCCATCCCAGCATATTTCACCTGAAGATTCACCCATACCACCTTATTTCTTTTGAACTTTCGCCCATCAGCTTACAAATAATATAAAAACACCATCATTACAGAGCATAAATCGCCCCTTACTAAGCCTTATGTTTCTTCTCTATACAAGGGGTAAAAAAAAGGAAAATTGAATATGGTAAGAAAAAAAATAAAACAACTATCCGATTAGATATCAAACTTACGACCATGGGAACAGGAAGAGGTAATTATTTACGTTTGAAGGTCTTTAAGAAGGTCACTACCATGGCTAACAGGCAGGAGGGGAGGTATCACGGCTGAACGATGGCAGACTTCTGGTTGATGTTAGAGAAGAGCTGCTGACTCGTTGTAAATACTGGATAACTTGACGTATCTTCCTCAGCTGGCTCATTGTAAACACGGGCAGTGAGCACGAGTAAAAACATAGACTGTATCCACGAGTCTGTTTTGTTTAATTGACACTGTCTTCTGTAGGTGGCATTGTCTTCTGTAGGTGGAACTGTCTTCTGTATGTGGCACTGTCTTCTGTATGTGGCACTGTCTTCTGTATGTAGCACTGTCTTCTGTAGGTGTCAGTGAGAAAAGACAGATGGTGACTCCGATTCTTTCTCAGTTGGCACCGAGGTAAAGAAAGAGCTGAGTCACGGGTCTTCCACAGCGGGCAAGGAGACAGGTCGCTGAGATTGATGTTTGAAAGGCTGGTGGTGGCGGCGGTGGTAGTGGTTGTTACTATTATTGTTGCTGTTGTTGTGGTGGTTGTTGATGTTGTGGTAGAGATTGTTGTTGTTGTTGCTGTGGTGGTGGCAGATGTCAGTCAGTCAGTCTCCCACTTCTCCTTCTCCCTCCTTTCCCAATTTCCCCCTCCCCAATCTTCCCCCCTCCTTCCCAATTTTCCCCCTCCCCAACCTTCCCCCCTCCCCCTACTTCCGTCCCTCCCCCAAGTCTGTTTGATCTTCTGCACCAACTAGTGGTTATGATAAGTAAAGTCATTCATCATTCAACACTCCCTGTGGCTGTTACCTGAGGCGAGCTTTGGGCTTAATAAGACCCTCGTTGTTATGCAATTACAGTTATTATGTTCATTACGTTAGCTTCATCTGCAGACGACTAAATCATTATTGGAAGGTGAGTCGCTTTGTGTGTGTGTGTGTGTGTAAAACTCGATCAAAAGTACGCCACAGTTGTAATTGCTTGTGAAGTCTCGTATGTCACCCAGGAGGAAGAGGGGGTTGGGGTCGAGGAAGAGGAGCGGCAGTGGTGACACGAGGAGGAGGAGGGGCAGTACGAAGATGAGGGAGTGAGGAAGAGGATCCCAGCTGCATTTTCTTTAAGTTCCGCCTCGAAGGTATAGAAGAAGGGGGAAAAATACTACCCAGGGGATCAGATAACATTCAGATTTTAGCGAAGTCGTCGTGAAGTGGTGAGGGGATGTGTCTCGTCTCGTAGTGTCTCCAAGTCTCTCTGAAGTACCCTGGAGGCCATTCATCTGTCTCTTCACTCACTTGTATAACACTTCAGTCTATTTTACTTAAGTCATTCTTGTTTATGTTTATTTTTTCTCGACCTGATATCTGTTTCTTTTTACTGTCTTCATGTCTCGGCTTCTCTGTTTCATGTCTTAGGTTTTGTGTCTCTGACTTGTGATTCTCTTCTTAATGTTTCAATTTCATCAGCATTTGCTTTTTTCTTAAGACTGTTTTTACGCTTATTTTGTGAATCTCTCTCTCTCTCTCTCTCTCTCTCTCTCTCTCTCTCTCTCTCTCTCTCTCTCTCTCTCTCTCTCTCTCTCTCTCTCTCTCTCTCTCTCATGCCTCACCCACATAACCCAAAAGTTTCGTTTCCGCTGGTGGGTGTAAAATTTCCTCCTTCCCTCTTTTCCAAACAACTTTTTTTTTGTCTCCCTCTCCTCCGACCACCATTTTTTTTTCTCTCTCACCCTCCCTCTCACCGCTACTACCTTCCCCACTCCTCCCTCCAAAGCACCTTCCCAACCCCTTCCCTCTCATTACCTCTCCCCCCCCCACTCCCCCCTCAGCAACACAAACAATACACCTGGAGCATCAAGCAAGAAGTAGTGAAGGCAAGAGACATGATGGAACGACCCGTCTCTAACCACCATATCAAGACCAATTGATGGCTCCCTTGACGTCACCGGCCGCATAACTTCACGCTCTTCAGTAGGGACTTGATCTATTTCCATCTGATGACCTTCCCGACCTTTTCCTACGTTTTCTATCGAGGTCAACAGGTCATTTAAAAGGGCTGTTAAATGCTGACCGAGGGGGATAGTCCATGAATCCAAATCTCGACTTTATTCACTTGTTACTCGTTAGCTTATAGGGGTAGGGGGTTGATTTCACTCAGGTCTTAAAACCTTTTTTTTTTCTTGTCCATGAACTTGATCTCTCTCTCTCTCTCTCTCTCTCTCTCTCTGTGTGTCTTTTTCCGAATGGGTTTCTATCCTATTTGACACTTTAAAGTGAACGGCGGACACCTTCTCTGCTGGAAATAACCTCCTGTTTAGTGCTCCAAGCCTTACTTTGTGTTCTTTACTGTTTCTTTTCTTAATGTTCGCATTCTTTCCAAACTTTGTTGCGCTGGAGTGCTTTTAAACAAAGAAATATCGTGTTACATTTCTCCTTTTGAGCTACTGTTGTTCTCTCTCTCTCTCTCTCTCTCTCTCTCTCTCTCACACACACACACTCATTATAATATCAAATACCCCAACATGTAACATATTCCCTCAGCCTCTTAATAGTTCAATAACAGGTTGACCGTATAAGATTCTAAGAGCTCCAGTGAGATTCCCTGTCCTCTCCTCTCTCCCCCCTCTCTCCTCTCCCCTCTCCCCTTTCCCCTCTTCCCTCTCCCCTCTTCCCTCTTCCCTCTCCCGTCCCCGTCTACCCTCTCTCCCCTTCCCTCCCCTTACCCTTCTTCCCTCTCCCCCCCCGGCTGGATATCCCGGAGATATTTGTGTGAAGTCAACCTCAGAGGAAGTGGATTTGATCTTCTTGATTACACTCAAAAGGTTAAATGATCCTTCTGGGTCATGGAATATTTGTTTCAAAAAGCTTTTAAAACCTCAGTTTATCCTCCGCCTGAGTTTTTTTTCCCTCTCCTCCCTGGTCGCTGAGGTCCATTCTGCTAACGACCCCGTAGGCATTTTTGTACCTTTTGTTCGTCTTATCTTTGAAGTCTTTAAGCTTTTGTGTCGCTTCACTTTCAGGACCAAAACCTTCCGGATATGAAATTTGAGAAAATGTGTTCACGGCTATTATTCCCACACGTGACTGTGAGCCCGCCCAAGTTGTGCAGGATTACGGCGGCCAGGAAAATTTATCTCCTGTGGTTTCATATATCACACTCAAGTTCCGGCCAAGTTTTGAGGTATAGAGAAGACCAGAATAGCTCCTCCAGGGGTTCACAATCCTTTGGAGTATTTCATTCTTGAGATCCATATTCCAGTCTGGTGGGTCTTTAGCCGTTTGCGTTTCTGTTACGAGGCTGACATTACACGCGTCCCTCGTTCCACTCCAGAGCACTTTAGGCCTATTTCCTACGAGTCTTTGTGGCCTTGTGCCCCGCCGCCTCCATCCAGACCTCCGGGGACCTCCACCACACCTCCGGGGGCCTCCACTACACCTCCTGGGGCCTGTACCAGACCCAGGTTCCTCCTTCCAGGCCCTGAGGGGCTCCTTGCTCTGGCTCTTACAACCCCTGTGATTGTGGTCTTTTATACAGTTGCTTTTTTGTTCATTGTTGTGGGGTTTTTTCTCTCGAAGATCTTCACGGGCCACCACCTCCTGTAGTCTCCCGTCCTTCTCCCGAGTATTAAGGTGACTTGACCGTAGCGTGAGGGAGGGAGGGAGGAGGGGGGGGGACCTACTGCTCCTGTGGCTTCTGTGCCTTCCTCTACTGCTTGTGTCGTCGTTCAACATACTATTATTATGGGTTTCACATTCATCCATACGTAGTAACTTAGGTATAGGTACCATAGAGTGCCATGCTACTGTAAGATAGCCACTAGGTCTATATTATTTATTGGGATTCAAAGGATAAGCCGCCATCATTATGTGTGCCTTGTTTAATCATGCATATACGTTATTTACTTTGGGTTTAGGAAAATTTGGAATAATAAAAATGGTTTCCTGGTGATAAACGAACCAACTTTGATTCCGCGAGAACAGACAACACCACGAGTATAATTTACAACTGGCTTTGATCAGAGTAATTTTTTAACCTCTTGCAGTATGAAAGTGCCGGAGTTTTTAATCTCTTTGGAGTTCTACATTAACCCAGATTGATCCTCCCTCTTCCCTTTGGGCTCTCTACCTGTAGTTTCAATACCTGCGTCTGACATTTAAAACAAATCAGTAGAGTGGCCTCAAATCTAGCTAACTTTGATGTCCTTGCTTTTGGTGAGTTCACGTTTGTGTTTTGCCTTCAATCTGGCTCCCGGGCCGTGTAATCCCCCAGCGATGTGTTTCCATAGGCGTCTTTTCGTAGCCACTGGTTCCAGGCTCACACGATATTCATGGGCGAGTGTCCTGGACCAACGAAGCACGACGACGGCGCTGCTGGAGGGCTTTCAGAGCGGCCGGAGTTACACCCAGCAGCTCCTGGGTGGCGGGGGGAAAGGGTGGAGTGGAGGTTACCTGAGAGGCGAGTGTTGGCAGGTAACCCTAGTAAGCCACACTCACGGGGTCGCTTCATGCTTGCTTACTTTACCTCCTCTCCCCCCTCCTCGTCTCTCTCTCTCTCTCTCTCTCTCTGCATCTCTTCCCTTTATTCTACCCTCGTTTTCCCTCTCAGTCATTTTACTCCCTTCTCCCCTCACCGGCACCTTTCCCTCTGCTGCATCACCCCTGCCAACGCTGCCCTCCCTCCATCTGCTACTGGCAACGCTGCATCATCCTGACCTAACGTTATTTTTGTTTTGTTTTTTAGTTCTTCTATCCACCTCTCTCCTATTGTGTCTTTGCTTATTCTTTCTTTCTTTTCTTCCCTTCCCCTTCTCATGCTTAAGCCCACCCACATTTACGCCCGCGCCCACGACTCTACCTGTGCCTCACTTCCACGTCACACCCACAACCCATACTTTTTTCCTCACGGTTATGCTCACGCTTAGGCTCACGTCTTTGCCTTCACCAACCCACGCCTAAACCCACACCTAAACCCACGCCTAAACCCACACCTAAACCCACGCCTACACCCACGCCCACGCCCCCAAACAACCAAAATCAAGGTTGATAGTCCATGAAGATGCTTGAAAACGGCTTGTGTGACGAGTATACCCACACCCACACATACACCCACGCACTTACAACATCACAGCTTACAACATCACAGCAACTCATCCACACCCACACGTCTCTGCCACCGCCCTCACCCACCACCTCAAGACACACTAGGCATCAGCACCCCCCACCCCCCACCCCCACACCCCCACCCCACCCCCACCCCAACGCTATCTTGTCCCTATATAGAATTGCGGTGTAACGGGTTTTATGTGCAGTCTCGCTCGTCGCCTCTCCCGTACGCCCACACTATGCTGGGTCACTACCACTTGCTGCCCACGGTGGAGGGAGAAGGGGTGGGGGAGGTGAAGGAGGGGGAAAGGATGGTGCGTTAGGATAGTGGATGGGTGGGTTTGAGTAGGGGGAGGGTGGGTTTGGGTAGGGGGAGGGTGGGTTTGAGTAAGGGAAGGTGGGTTTGGGTAGAACTGAGCTTTTCTATGGTGAACATCTTAGCCTCTGGAGAACATTTGAGAGAACAAAATCACTCATCTTGAATGTTATTCTCCTCTCTCTTCCTCTTTTTCCTCTTTTTCTTCCTCCTCCTCCTCTTTACTCTTTTTTCTATATCTTCCTTTTCATTCTCCTCTTCTTCCTCCGCCTCCTCTTCATTCTGTCATCAGTATCTTCCTTTTTTTCCTCCTCCTTCATTTTTCCAATATTTTACCTTCACACTTCCCTCTTCCCTATGTTGTACCTTTACCCTTTCATCAAATTTTCCTGCATTCTCTACCTCCGTTCCATCCCTCCCTTCCCTTTCTCCACCCCTTCCTCTTATCAACCTTTCTCTTTTGAACCCCCTTTCTCCTTCCTCTAACTCCTCCTCGTTTTCTTTCCTCCTTTTCCTACGTCCTCCTCCCTCCAAGTTCTTCCTCCTTCTTCTTTCTTCCCACTCCTCCATCCTCCTCCTCCTTCTCCCTCCCACTCCTTCTCCCTCCTTCTCCTCCTCCTTCGTCCTTAACCTTCATCTCTCCGCCTGTCACCCACCTGGTATAGTCTCCCCTTCGTCCTCGCTCTGCTGTTGTCTCTTAACTCCCCTCCCCAAGGCTTCCTGCTCCTCCGTTCATCGTAACTTGTCTCTTCCTCTTCCAATATTTCATCAACTTTATATCCGCTCCTTAGCAAACCACATACATACATACATACATACATACACACATACATACATACATACATACTCAGATACTCTCTCTCTCTCTCTCTCTCTCTCATCCCTTTTCTGCTTTTATCTCTTACTTCCCTACTTTACATCTCCTTCTCCTCCTCCTCTTCCTCTCTTCTTCTCCTCTCTTCTCTTTTCCTCCTCCTCTTCCTCTCTCCTCCTCTCCTCTCTTTCTCCTTATCTTCTCTTGTTTTTTTTCCTGCAGCAGAAATTACACCTGAGGTCATTATTTAGTTACACACACGTTCACCGTATCAGACCCCAACACTAACTAGTTCAGGGTTATCGCCAGGCTGGCGATACAGAGTTACTGGGAACATATTAAACGACTGGCTATTTCAGTGTTGCTTTAAGTGCTAGAGAGGGAACCAGAGGGGGATTATTAAATATCTTAATTGTTTCAGGGTTACGTTCAAGAGATAGTGAGATAGTGCTGTTTTAGAGTTACGTGCAGGTGTAAGAATAGGGATATTTCAGGGTTACGTATAAGCAAAGGTGTAGTGGTGTTTCAGGATTACGTTCAAGTGAAGGTACAACTGTTTTAGGGTTATGTACAAGTGAAAGTATAGTACTGTTTTAGGGTTACATAGAAGCATAGATACAGTAGCACAGGGAAGTATTAAATAACGCAAAACAAAATAAATAAAACCCGTAAATACAGTGCACTGCGTTCCCAAGGGCCTATCTCACCTGGGGATCATGTTGCACTGTGGAATAATATTAATTAACCTGTACTCTACCCCGTTGTTGTTGATAGTAGATTGAATGTCATTTTTAAACTCGTCAACAGTATGGAGTCCAAATAACACACCTGTCTCTCATCCAGGTGATAAATTAATAGGTTTTTAATTATGTACCTGAGACAGTAATAGGTGTTTGGTTACTGTCAGCCGTGGGTTAAAGGTGGATAATGTTAACTTAAACAACGTGGGATTGCCTGATGGTAATATAGACAGTTTGGTATAGGATTTGAAGGATTAAGGTGGAGGGGAGAGATTGGGTAGAAGTGACAGATTAGGTGCAGCAGAAGAGATTAGGTAGAGGGGGATTAAATACGAGCCAATTCTTGTTTAATCTCAAGCTTATAATCCCCCTCCCCCCCTTCGCATGACCCACCAGCAATATCCTCCACCACTTTAACCTACACTTCATTAATCTCTTGGAAAGATGGTTAAAGGCTTAAAGACTATATTGTATCCACGCTTTATCCAGTTATCCCACTATGTTGAGAGACCTGATAGGGATAAGGATCAGTCTGTTCTGAGTTTCCATCTGATCTACCCGAGTATTATTGTCTCTGAGTGTAATCTTATTAGTCACAGCTATTTAGTCCATCAAGTATATTAAGAAACAACTCTAACTGGTCCCCTTAACAGCACGTTTCTTAGTGTTGAGGGAATGATCGGGTGACGTGTGGTGGTGTTGACGGAATATGAGTTTATTTATTCCTAATATTGATTTAGTAACGAGAAACCTAACCTAACCTAACTTAACCTTACCTTACCTTTACCTAACCTAAACTAATCTAATCTTCAAGTGCTCCCAAGAAACGACTGTATTAAATATATTGTTCTCGGGGGAAAAAATATATATGGTTCTCACGCTCGATCTTCTTGAGACCCGATTTAACATCTTATTTGCTGAGGATTAATGGAGCTTTTTGGAACAAGGTGTCTGTCACTTGATATCGGAGACGTGGGGGAAGGGGGTGGAGAAGGAGGGGGAATAAGTGGGGATAAGGGGAGAGAGAGAGGGAGGGAGGGAGGGGGTAAAACATCGATCCACACCTTCCTTCTTTCCTTCTTGCTCTGTGATGCTGGTAGGTACTCTTTTGTGTGTCGTTTCTTTCAAATCTTTCATTCCAGGAAAAGGGTATCTGGTATTCTTTGGGTCTATTTCTTACTTCATGGAGGTCGTCGGTCCAGGATTTATACAGAATATTCCTTGTCCATGTCCTCTGAACC
The DNA here is from genome assembly GCF_018991925.1 of Homarus americanus. NCBI lineage: Eukaryota > Metazoa > Arthropoda > Malacostraca > Decapoda > Nephropidae > Homarus > Homarus americanus. The sequence continues at coordinate 445,901 of NW_024727421.1, forward strand.
GTCCTGGAACACGACGCCATTCTCCTTATCTCTCTCTATTCTGAATAACTCTGACCTTATATTATTTTTTGTCGTGTGGTCTGGACACTCTAAGACCCCATACAGGATTACAGGCTTTTTCTACGTGAGTTTTAGATCCTTACTGAGAGTCACATTACTACTCTTGTTTTTCTTATATATCAGGATTTTGTAGGACTTTTTTTTATCTCTCTAGAGGATTCATAATATCCTTGAGGACCTGGTTGTTGTTATCCACGAGTCCTTAGATCCAGAGATACCTTGACGCTTATCCTTCATAGGTTTAAAATCCTCCTAGTATGCCATCCTTGTCTTTGCTGTCGTCGAGTGGTAGGTAGGATGTTCCAGATATTGAAGGTTGATTTCTTTCTCCTTCTTTCATATCCTTTCAATTTCCTCTTGAGCTCTTCACCTCCCGGAACTTGTGATATTGTCCTTCCTTCTTCACTTGGTATCAGTATTCCTTTAACCATATTATGTATATCCCAACCTCTTGTGTTCCTCACCTTCCTGGCTCATCTTGGCTGTATTACCGACTCCTTTAAACTCAAAAGTCTAATAGTACTTTTCAATAAACTGGAATCTCATACTGGGAAATATTAAGTAAGGAGGGTAAATCTTTTCCTCAGTTCTATCCAGCTCCACACTGTTGCCTGGAAAGTTGCCACATATAGCCTGGCAACTCTCCAGCTTGAGGGCGTTGCGTACCACATCCAAAAGATATTAAAACTAAAGAGGAAATATAGTTTTAAAATGAAGTGTAGAATGTGAAAAGAAAACTCTCTGCCTTAAGGGATTGTCGACACTCTGCTGCTGTTGAAGAGTTTACTTTTGATTATTTTGTCTGGGTGTCTTTCGGTTGTCTACATTCATGGTTAGTCTTTAGTATTCTTGAGGTATATATTTTGAAGGTCTCTCTCTCTCTCTCTCTCTCTCTCTCTCTCTCTCATTTCGTTGTCATCCATTTCTTTTAAAGTATCCAATAATTCTAACCACCATCAGAAACTATTGTCTTAAGTTTGAGACGAGCGACACAATATTAAATTCTAGAAGACATGACGGGCAGCAAAATGTACACACTGAGGTCTTATAACGAGTGGCGCCCTGTAATTACTGTGATAAATCGCTTTGTCCTTTAAAAGATACCATGGGTTCCTTTTTTGCAAGCTGACGAAAGGGAAAAATGTTGACTTATTATAATAATGATAAAGCCATGTTAGATCGACTGTCCTTTAACAATGATAAAGAAAATTAAAATATGTTGGAAAAATCTAAAAAAAAAAAGAAATATAAAAAAGGTAGATTCTGAAATGGATCTGAGAAATATATTATTGTTTCGGTCTAGTATTGTTATGGCGGGTCGTTGTGTTGTTGTTTTAAATATTGTGTTTGTTACTGTGTATTGTTAGGTTAGATTAGGTTAGGTATAGTTTAGATGTGATTAGGTTAGATTAAGATTGATTAGTTCAGGACAGGACAAACTTCAGTCCACAATTCACGACACACCAATGGACAACAGAGATTAAAAAAATATCAAAATAGACCAAACACACAATCCAGCATTCATCTTTTCGTATACACATTCTGTCGAGAGAGAGAGAGAGAGAGAGAGAGAGAGAGAGAGAGAGAGAGAGAGAGAGAGAGTGTTTGCCTGAGACGAGTGGCGGTGTGGAGTGGTGGGGCATTGATTACATTTGTCATGCATTAAGTTCCTCGCTATGTAAATCATCGTGCGTGTGTGGTGAAGAATATATCCAGTTAACCTTATATCCATTTATTGTTGATTTACTCTTAAAGGTTCCATGTCTTCTCCTCGCCCCCTGCCAGCTTATGTCGCCTGATGATTAAACACTCTAACGCTACCAGGGAGAGGTGGTGGGGAGGGGTGTTAGGTTAAGTTAGGCGTTTGTGGTAAAACAACAGGTGAAATAAATTGGTTGGGGCTGATCTTCAGGTGATCCGGGAATTTCTATAGTGCTAAGCTCCGTCGGTGTGGGGAGAAAAATCAATATCCCGGGGATAATAACAGGGAGGATTATCATACAGGAAATTCCACACACACACACACCTCCACCCCCGCCTCACTCTTTGCTCTCCCTCACCTCTCTCCCTCCCCCTCTTCACCCCCCCTCACCTCTCCACCCCCCCGCCTCAATTTCTCCCATCCCTCCTCCATCCCTCTCACCACCCTTTCTCCTACCTCACCTACCCCCTCTCTCACCTCCCTGGCCAACACACACGAGGCCCCAGTACCGTCCATAGCCGCGGTACAACGAGAGAGAGAGAGAGAGAGAGAGAGAAAAATATGCAGAGTCTGTAAATGTGTGAGCGTCGACAGCCCGCCTGAATATCATTAAGCTATTGTCAGCTCACACACACTCGCTCACCAACTGGTTTGATATAATTCCATTTTCAGCTTCTCGTGTGCTATGCGTCGCCTCATCTCTTCTTCCTTATCCTCATGGAGACGCACGAGGACCTACGGAGACCTATTTCATTATCTTGATATATAAATTTAGAGGGAAAATTCTCTTAAGGAGTGCTGGAGGTGAAGGTAGGAAAAATGTGTAGGTTAAAAGGTTGAAGGTTGAGAATTTCGTCAAATCCAGAAGTCACTGAAGCAGGAAGTCGGACAAGGTCTCCAAGTGCCTCATCATAACCGGTTCGAAACAATAGGCACGACGAAGCTGTTTTCTCTCTCTCTCTCTCTCTCTCTCTCTCTCTCTCTCTCTCTCTCTCTCTCTCTCTCTCTCTCTCTCTCTCTCTCCGCCTGTCTCCTAACTCGAATTCTGTTTCTCTCTGTCCACAATATAGAAACAAAAATAGTGCGACCTCCTCATCTGCCAGGCGCCACTGTTACCAATTGTGTGTGTTACCCAGGGTGATCTATTTCTATTTTTCTGACCCGCTGTTGTTGTTTTTTAGTGTTTCGATGAATTAAGTGTTTTCGACGGGCCATCACTACCATCCTTTGTTGATATACTCTATACACACATACACACGCTATTGCTCTTTTTGTTTGTTTTTCTATGTGAGTTCATTAACATATTCGCTCATTTGACCTTAAAATAAACAAACGATAATGAGTGAAAACAATTTACCCTAGGGTGGTTAAGAGGTCGAGTCCCCACCCCCGCCCCGCCCTGCCCTGCCCTGCTGTTTCCCTTCTGTAGCTCCGGTGATGACGACCCTCTGGCAGGAGTCTTAGGAAAACACAGCCTCTAAGAACCAGCTTCCGCCGCCTCCAAACTGCCGGATTTGGAGAGGATAGAGGGAGGGGGCGAAGGGTCCTCCCTCCCTGTGTGTGTGTGTGTGTGTGAGATCCTACCCCCTGCTGTACTGTTTGGTATGTAGTGAGGACGTCTTCAAAAGGAACTGTATACATTATATGACTTGACTTACTTACAGTACTTCACTAATGTCATGTGAATGTGCTAGGGAGGGAGCATATATTATGTAACTTATGTGAATATGTTACCAGGGAGCACATTATGTTACTTTATGTGACTCTATTAACAAGGGAGAGGATATATTTGAATACTAATAATGTGAATAACTTAATGTTAATATATCTTTCTTTCCATGTTGTATTTATTTAAGTATTATCGTTAAGGTTTGTATATGAGAACTGTGTTAGTATGACTGTGTGTGTGTGTGTGTGTGTCTGTGTCCTGTATTTCCCGACTCTGTATAATACTGAGTGGGTTTTTAGCACGTGAGTCACCGGGGCAGCTTGAGTGTGTCTTGGTGGTTTACGTAAGCTTGAGTGTGTTTAAGTGTGACTGTACGTGTTAGTTGGATGTTTATATATGTTTAAAAATAAATCCCCCCGAGTGAGTCAAATATTAGACACTTTTGTAGATGTTGGTGAAATTGAATGTTATAATGGATGTTGTTTTAGATGTTTATGTAGCAAGAGTTTTGGGATACACTGTAGGCTTATGCAAGTAATAATATATTGTGTTGGTTTATGTAGGGAACTGTACCCTGTGTGTTGGTTTATACGTAATTATATAACTGTGTAGTATAGTGTAAGTCATTATAAAGCTCAGTACCCACGGCAGGTACCACACGTCTAGATTGTTAATGCAAAGGTGTGTAGTATTATGTTCGGGTCTTTAACGGGTGACTTAGTTATCTTTGTCTCAGTGTCGTGTTTACATGTTTATATGGCTCTAGTTAGTGATTTTTATGTACTTTACGAGTCTTTACGAGTCCTGTGATTAGATACAGCGTAAGGAACATATGATCAGGAAGGAAATGGTATATAATGTTAAATGGTATAGTGTGAGTGGTTGTTAGGCTTTGTTAGTTCCCCTCGAGGCTGGTGGTGATGGTGGGGGTAAAGGAGAAAGAAGGATTTACGGATTATATGAAGATTAGATTTGCTCGCCCTTGTTCCTACCATCATCATTACCAACACCAATTCCAGAATTTTTTTTTTACCATCTTCACTTCAGTCACTCTCGCCACAACCATCACCACCACTCGTGACAAAACATCAACACACACCAAAAAAAAAAAAGATGAGCCCTCACCTGCTCTTGAACGTGGTCATTCTTGTTACTGTGTGGTAGGGTGGATGAGAGATAGACCAGGTGTGTGTTTGTAGCTGAACTAGTTAACGGGGAGGGAGGGAGAGAGGGAGGGAGACCCAATTTGTGCCCTAGTTAAGCTTAGACCATACCTAATATCTGACTGCCCCTACAGAAGAGGGGGCGGGGTGGGAGGGTTTAGGATGCGAGGGAGGAACTAGGGAGAGATGAGGAAAGGAAGGATGAGGGAAGGAGGGAGGGAGAGTGAGCAAGTGGTGTGTAGTCGAGCGTTTTAATCTCTACGTTTTAAGCTGCCACGATTTGCCGTTCTTAGTCGCCCCCAGATTTGTGTTCTTCGTTTTAAATCAGAGGGGAACCGCCTGAAGGAGGATTTGTGGACTAATTCCTTGGGGGTCGAGAGAGAGCTTTAGCGCTTTGACAAATATGCAAGGGGCAATAAGTTATGGATGCTACCCTCTGATTGGTCAAGGGGTGGCGGTGCTACTGACTCGTTCGCTCCAATAGCTAATTTACCTGGGGAGGGGGTTGTACGTCTCTCTCTCTCTCTCTCTCTCTCTCTCTCTCTCTCGTTCGTTCGTTTGTTTCCATGACTTGTTGTGTTCTGTCTCTCATATTTCCTTTCTTCTGCCTGTCTCTCTATCCTTCCTGTCTCTTTGTCTGTCTGTTATCTTGTCTGTCTTTCAAATATCACTCCTTTGACTGTCTCCTCATCACCTTAGTATCTCTCTATATTCTCTTTTATCCACCTTCTTTATTATTTAATTATCCTTTACGCCTTTTTCCTCATTTCAATCTTTCCTTTTTTCCGTATCTTTCCCGGATCTTTTCCTTCTCCTCCTTCCTTTTATTCTCACATTTATCTTCTATTCATCTTTTTTATCCCTTTCTTTGTTTTTTTCTTCCTTCCGTCACTGTTCTCGCCTCTTTTATTTCCCTCCTTTATCGCCTCCGTCCTATTCCCCGCATCATTCTTTCAATTTGTGTTTCTTCACTTCCCTTGCTATTATTTATTCACTTCCCCTCCTCTTCCTCCTCCCCCTCTTCCTCTTATTCCTCCTCCTCTTCCTCCTCCCCCTCTTCCTCTTATTCCTCCTCCTCTTCCTCACTCACTTCGTTTTATTTTATTTTCCCCTCACTCTCTCATTTCCCTATTCTTCCATCTCTCTCACCTCCTTCTTTCCTTCACCTTCCCTCACCGCCTTTCCCCCTCCTCCCCTCATCTCATTTTTCCTCAACCTCCCCTCACTGCCTTCCCCCACCTCCCCTCACTCCCTCACTTCGTTTTTCTCTCTCTCTCTCTCTCTCTCTCTCTCTCTCTCTCTCTCTCTCTCCTCTCTCTCTCTCTCTCTCTCTCTCTCTCTCTCTCTCTCTCTCTCTCTCTCTCTCTCTCCTCTCTCTCTCTCTCTCTCTCCTTTTTCCTTCGTCTCCCCTCACTCCCTCATTCTTGACCTCACAGAAAATGGGGTTACGGGCTAATATATGAAAACATGGAGCCTTGACCTTTTGTTTGCACTCTGTTTACTTAACGAAGTTGTTTGTGATTGTATTGCTTTCTCGTGCGCGCGTTTGTTTGTTTGTGGTGGAGGGGTTTTGTTATGTTTTTGTGAGGTGTGTGTGTGTGTGTGTGTGTGTGCAAGTTTGTGCTTGTGTATGTGTGCTGTTCCATGTATGTTATATGGACGTGTATTTGTATGTCAATGTTTACATGTGTACTGTACGTTATATATATATGTTATGCTCCCTCTATGAAATTGCCCAGTTTATGAACTTGACAATCATTTGCCCTGTTTGTGAAATGGGAACCTAACCCAACCCAATTTAGGTAAGTTTGTGTTAGTTCGCTTTGCCTAGTTCCTAAAATGGATTCCTAACCTAACGTAACCTGGGTTGGTTTGGTTGGGAACTCATTTCCACGAATATGGGGTATCATAATTATATACAATGAATGAAGAACGAAGCACCTATGTTAACAAGGATTAGAAAGAAAACGGAAGAATGAAAGAAAATGATAGAAGGAACTCATTTGTCACTCCCCTGATAAATCTTATTTTTTCTTGATCAAAAGATAGTCGCAGATGATGATTTGAATTGTAATGAGTTTGCCTTCACTCCACCCTTCCTCTCCTCTCCCTCACCCCCTCTCCCTCATCCCTCCTCTCCCTCACCCCCTCCTCTACCTCACCCCCTCTCCCTCATCCCTCCTCTCCCTCACCCCCTCCTCTACCTCACCCCCTCCTCCTCTCCCACACCCCCTCCTTCTTCCACCACCCCCTCCTGTCACCCCTTCCTTCTATCCTCACCCCCTTCACCCTCCCCACCCCCATCAATTTGTAGGCTCTCAGCATGGGAAAGTAAAATCATGTTTGTTTTTATGATCATCTCCTCAAATCTGCGAATGTCAAGAAAGTATGATCGTGTGTGTGTGTGTGTGTGTGTGTGTGGATGCAGTGTTCCTATGGTTGGCACTGTATCAGGCAGCCACTTGAGGTTATTTGGATCATTTGCGCCAGGCGAAGGTAACGAGGCGTGCTGTGCTATAGCCTGGCGTTAACTGCTTCACCAGCTGATGGACGTCACGAAAGCCGCTGCTGTGTCCATAACTGTTGAAATGTCTCCGGCTGTCAGGGCTTTATTGTGGTGTCGTGTGCCAAGTGATTGATGGTTTTTTTTTTTTTGTATTGTGGTAAGACTTTTTTTTGGACTTTTGTTGTATTTTAGGAAGACCACTCGATTCTGGGGCTGTTTTTTTATGATTTTGTTTTTATTGTTTGTGTGGTGATGTGCTCTTGTTTTTGTTACCTTTTTATTGTTGTTTTTATGTACGTCTTCGTTCTTGGGTTATTATATTTTCTGTTTGTATTTTATTTTACTTAGTTGATGTGATATTCTTTTGTTTTTCTAATCTTTTGTTATGATTTTGTGGCGCTGTTTATTATTATTATTATTATTATTATTAGTAGTAGTAGTAGTAGTACATTGATATAAATACTGTATTTCTATATTTTAACTATTATTATTTTTATTGTTTCTTCTGTTTATTGTTAAAGTCCTCTATTTCTTGTTTTCCTTCTCTTCCTTTTTCTTCTACACCTTTTACCTGGTACTACATCCTCCTCCTCCTCCTACCTTACCACCCAACAAATCTTTCCTCCCCAAACTCCTGTTGCTCCCTACATATATAACTGCCTTTAGGAAATTTATACACATTAAATGATACTTTTTACCCGTGTGTGTGTGTGTGTGTGTGTGTCTGTGTGTGTGTGTGTGTGTCTGTGTGTGTGTCTCTGTGTGTGTGTGTGGAACAATCACTTGGCTTCACACCTATCGAGATGGCCGAAAAATCTGTTCATTTACCTTGATAAACGTGTATTTTCGGCCCATTGATTTTTATGGTAATGTGTGTTTGTGTTTGAGGGTATTGCTCTGGGGGGTTGGGGGAGAGGGGGGGGGATGGGGCGGGGGAAGGGAGGGAATGGGGGGAGGGTAATGGGAATGGATATGCCAAGAGCTCTTAAAAAGATTTACACTGTTAACATTGCCACAAAATTTAGGGTGATGGTTAGTTTGGCAGCCACCTCATAATGTGCCATGAGTGTGTTGATTCAGGTCAGTTCTTCCTCGGCTTATGGGTTATTTTTTACCATTGTGTGGAAGGGTGTGTTGTGTGTCTGTGTGTGTGTGTGTGTGTGTGTGTGTGTGTGTGTGTGTAAGAATATGTATCCTCGTCTTTGTGTCGACTATTACAACAACTCTAATGTTTTAAGCAAATTACTAAGTCGGTAAATTAAACTAAAGTGAAAATTAACGAGTTTTCTGGCCCTTCAAAGCAAATTTCACGCCTAATAATTTTACATTTCCTGAAGATTAAGACGAAAAAATACTCCTCGTAATTCCTGTTTGAGTTCAGACTTGGAGAATCAGAATAAAAAATCGGACTGAGATCTAATTTAGAAGACTTAATTGTTTTTACCATCATCATTGCCTTTCCTCTTCTTCAGTCACCGCTTGAGGGGTAACTGGTGCTCGAGGGTCGGCAGGTATTCCAAGGTGAACGAGTGCTTGAATGTCGACAGTCGTTCGAGAAGCACCTAGAGTTCCAGGGTCGACTGGTCACTAGATGTTGATTGGCAATGGGTCGAATGGCACCACTGAAGGTCGACTTTATATCCAGGGTCGAGTGGTGTTGAAGGTCGAGGTGATGACATAAGGGTTACCTTCTAGTGGTCAAGGTCGTCTAGTATTCAAAAGGTCAACTGGCGCTCACGCTTGGCTGAAGGTTAACGCTCAAGTGGTGTTTATGAGCCAACTGCTGCTCAGGGGTCAGCTGGTGCTTGACGGTCAGCTGATGTCTAAAGTTACAGCTGGTGCTCAAGTTTCAACTGGAGTTCAATTGCTTTTTTCTGCTCAAGTGTCAGCTGCTGCTCGAGTTATTTGATGCTCAAGGTTCAGCTAAATTTCAAGGGTGACCTACTCGAGAGTCAGCTGGTGCTCAAGGGTTAGCTGCTTGGCGAAAGGTCATTTATTGCTCAAGGGTCAGCGATTAAATTGGCAGTCCAGCTGGTAATTCATGATGAGTCCCTTTAAAAGTTCTGTCTTCAACTCAGGACAAGTTGGTGGTTAATTCCCCTGAGACCAACAGTTAGGTGAAGCGTCTTCTCCCAAGTCTGTTCTCAGGTCTTGTCTTCTCACAGCTGTTGACTTGTCTTGAGATGCTGTCTTCGCTTTAGGGGTTTTCTTCTGTTTTGTTATGTGTTTTTTTTTTAAGATTATTGCTTTAAATCTGCACCATCTCTTAACCTTTATTAAGACTTGTTCCAGGTCAGCTACAAGTCTGAGATTAGTCACAGGTCAGCTAACAAGCCTGAGATTACCTCCAGGTCAGCTAACAAGCCTGAGATTACCTCCAGGTCAGCTAACAAGCCTGAGATTACCTCCAGGTCAGCTATGTGAGGGCTGGCTTAGATATCATTCTTTAGTGTGGAGGCCGAGGGTCTTGGGGTCATAATAAAGTTATACTGCTTCATCCGCCCACAGCAGATGTTCCCGGCACGTTCCCCCTGTCCAGTCCCCAACCTCACTCCCCAGGGCGTCTCTTCACTTCCCAGGGCGTCTCTTCACTCCCCAGGGCGTCTCTTCACTCCCCAGGGCGTCTCTTCACTCCCCAGGACGTCTCATCACTCCCATACGCACCCCACCACTCTCTGACACCTAAACGGTCTTATATGTACCCTATCACTCTCAGAGCACCCCATCACCCCCAACAACCACCCCATCATTCCCAAACACACTCAAGAACCACCCCATCATTCCCTAAGAAACCCCATCACTCTTCACAACGCCCCTTCCTGCTCTTGGTAATTCACCCCGAGGAAGAGTTCACCAATTTTGAGCGGCGGATGAGCCTAGCGCAGTGAGTGGTAGTGGGGGAGAAAAATACTAATGTTCCCCCTTAAAGAAAAACTTGACCAGCTAAAAAAAAATGGGAAGCTAAGTGTTGTTGTTGGGGATTTATTTTTTTTATCTGCGTCGATAAAACAATGAATTTTACCATTAAAACTCGAATGAAGAGAAACCGTAATGAATCTTGGCAAGGAGGAAGAGGAGGGGGGAGTTGGTTGAGATGTAAGAGAGGAGGGGAGAGGAGGAGGAGGAGGGGTAGTTGGGTGAGATGTAAGAGAAGAGGAGGAGGAGGAAAACAGAGAGAGAAAAAAAGAAAAAAATAGAGGAAAACAGAGAAAGAGAGAGGAGAAAACAGAGAGAGAGAGAACGAGCAAGAGCAGAGAATATATCCCCCGGGGTGAGGTATGACAGCAGTAAGCGCAAAGAACAGGCCGCAGCGGGAACTAAGGTCGCGAACACCCCACAGAGGCACTATGGCGGGTCGTGTACGAGGTGAGAGGGACCAAAAATAATAAAATGGACATGAATTGGCGTGAAAGAGCAGGAAATGGGGTTAAATTGGCGAGGATGGGTGTGAAATGGGGTAAAATTGGCGAGGAAGGGCACTAGGTTGCGTTACATTGGCGAGGAAGGGTGAAAAATAGGAAATGAAGCGACCTATGTTGGGAACAAAGCCATTTCATTAGGGAGGAAATTTATGTGGCGAACGAGAGAGAAAGAGAGAGAGAGAGAGAGAGAGCTGTTTACCATTTCTAACAGTGACTAACAGACAAAGAGAAACAGAGTCTGATGAATTTAAAGGAAACAGTCAGGATAAAGAGACCCTCCACCATCACCACCACCATCCTCCATCACTATATCACCATCACTACCATCCACTACCACCCTCACCACCACCACCATCCTCCATCACTACCATCCACTACCACCCTCACCACCACCACCATCCTCCATCCACTACCACCCTCACTACCACCCTCACCACCACCACCATCCTCCATCACTATCACCATCACTACCATCCACTACCACCCTCACCACCACCACCATCACCATCACTACCACTACCATCCTACCACCCTCACCACCACCATTATCACCCTCACCACCATTATCACCCTCACCACCACCATTATCTCCCCACCACCACCATTATCACCCTCACCACCACCATTATCACCCTCACTCCCTCACCACCACCATTATCTCCCTCACCATCACCACGCCCCATAGAGGGAAACAGTGAGGGCTTCAAGACAAATAAACCCGGCAGGGAAGGCACGGCCTCCACGCAACTGTGTCAACACAAGGCCACTTACCCACTCCTCTGTCATCACCATATAAATATACCAACAATGGGGGTGAGGGGGTGGTGGTGGTGGTGTGTGGTAGTAGGGGTGGTGGTGGAGGATGAGAGTGGTGGTGGTGGTGGAGGATGATAGTGGTGGTGGAGGTGGTGGTGGGGAGACTAGTGGTGGGGTTGGTGGATAATAGTGGTGGTGGTGATGAAATTCTGGAGGTGTATATCAGAGAGAGAGCGAGAGAGAGAATGTTTGTTGTGTATTATGTGTGTGTGTGTGTGTGTGTGTGGTAGGCACTCCCATGCACCTCAGCTTTAACGGGAGGAGAAGATTCATCCCTTACCCTCCCCTCTTCCCCTCCTCCCCTCTTCCCCTCTTGCCAGTGGGAAGCGACTGATTCACTTCTGAACTAAAACAGCTGGCCAAATTTTTATAACAAATGTTTTACTCTGTTGCTATTGGTTCTCGGGGCGAAATTCCATCCCGCGGCGACCCTTGTTATTGGTGGAAAGTTTGCCTTGGGTGGGTGAAGTCGGGGGCTGGGGGTGTGGAGTCGGGGGGTCGGGGAGTGGAATCGGGGGTGGAGACGAGGGGTTTAGGACCATGTGGGGGGAGGGGGGACATATTTCAACTAAAAAATGGGGATTTTTTTTTTACTTTCTGTACCATATAATACATTGAGAGACTGTTGGTAATACGGCCCACCAGGTGGAGTTATTGTACAGGTGAGAGAATAAATTAACAAGGTGAAGAACTCAGGTGCATAACTCCTCAACCTTTGTCTGAACGGGAAACTAAAATTAACTCGTGATTAAGATTATTTTTGTTTTGTTTTGTCTATTGTTGAGTGGAGTTAAAGTTGAAGTATTAAGAGAAACTGACGGTGAAATAATGAGGCTGGAGGGAGAGACAGTGTTGAGAGAAACAATGCTGAGAGAGAATGCTGAGAGAGAATGCTGAGAGATTTTATTAATGACTGACCCATCAAGCAGGTGTATCAAGAAGCTAATGTGAAATATCTCCCCCCCCCAAAAACAACTGTTGAGACGTGAACCATCAACAAAGATCCTCACTGAAAACAATTTTACGAACAACTTGCAGACACAAAACACGATATAGTGACGTTAATTATGTCTAGGAAAATAAGTAGGATGATCTGTGATATGAATAGTCGAGGTGAAACTCAACAACTGATGGTGATGGTGATGAGGGTGGTGGTGATGGTAGTGATGGTGGTAGTAGTGATGGTGGTGGTAGTGATGGTGGTGGTAGTGATGGTGAGGCTGATGTAGGTGTTGGTGATAGTTAATAGTGATAATGATACAAGCAGTGACAATAATGACGACAATAACAGAAAGGATAGTGAAATCAAACGTTAATACACTAATGCGAATACTAATAATGATGATGGCAGACATGATAGTGACGGTTAAAGGTGAGGGATGGTGAGAACGACCCACTAAAAATAAAACTTAGGGTCGATGGCTATTGTAGTAATTTAAAGGCAGTTTAATACAACCCATTGACACCATCCAGCACAGAATATTTTAATCTCTCGAGAAGGTTTAGGAGGAGAGGTGACAATGGGACGGGTGGGGGAGGGAGGGAGAGAGGGCGAAAGGGGGAAGGCAGTGAGTGAGGGAGGCAAGATATGAAGGGAGGAAGGCAAGCAGGGAGACAGGGATGTAGATTATGTATGGGGTGAGAGCAGTGTTCTACTAGGCCTGGCTGCAGGAGTAAGACGGAAGAGCCACGAGACAGGTTGATGGCTCTTCCTCACCCAGGTTGATGGCTCTTCCTCACCTAGCCATTGTTTCCCGGGTGTTGTGTTTTTAAAGCGTGCTGCTCCCCGCGCCGCCTTGATGAACACGGGCGTAAGTAAGGTGGTGGTGGCTGCCCTGGGTTGCCTTACGTTCATCCCCTAGAGGAGCTTTACGGGAATAGTTTTATATAATATGTTGAGACGTTTCCCATCCCCGACGCGCTTGAGATGTGTGTGTGTGTGTGTGTGTTGTGTTGTGTTGTGTTGTGTGTGTGTGTGTGTGTATGTGTGTGTGTGTGTTGTGTTGTGTTTGTGTTGTGTGTTGTGTGTGTGTGTGTGGTGGTATTGTTAAAAACAAACACACACTACCTAAAACCAGCCCCAAAAATAGAAAAAAAAATTAAAAATAAAAACTGATAAAAAGTAGGAACGAAAAAGAAGAAATAAAAATATCAATACATATTTTGCCAAATTGAAGGAGGGTAGGAGAGGGCTGGGTGCAGTATCTGTCTGGCTGGGAAGTAAACCAACAATTTTATCGCCGCACCCAAGAAACTGTCACCTGGAATGTGATGGCGCCTTCAACATTGTGATATTTTGGCACAATCGTCTTCTATAATACCTTGATAAACGATGCGCTGCCAATTGTAAGCTGGTGAAGGCAGAGAGAAAAGTAAAGAGTTTTGTCTTGTAATTTTTCCGGATATAGAAACTATCAAGATTTTTTTTCTTCGTAAAGTAAATAGTTTTGTCTTGGTTTTGTATTGAAGTTGTAAAAATTGTGAAAGTATAATAATAATAATGACAATATTTACAATAATATAGTTTTTATAATCTAATTAATAATAAAACAACAGCAAATATTTCAAAGGTAAATATAATTAACTTGCCATTTAAAAAACACCAAGGAATAACTCTAGTACATTAGAAACACACTAGCTCCCCTGCCTCCTGCTGACCACCACACCTTCGTCAGCGTGATAATGTTACCTGCACTAATGGAGGATTCACCTGATAATTAAACACCCAAACGCTACCTGGGGTTATGATTGGTTAGGTTAGGTTAGATTTGGTTAGAATAGGTTAGATTCTGTTAAGTTAGATTAGTTTAGTGTCGTTTAGGTTACATTATATTAGTTTAGATTCGAATCGATTAGTTTGGGTTAGGTTAGGTAAACGTTAGTATATTTAATCTAATGGTAAAATAAACTGGGAGTTGGGGGGCTAATCTTCATGTGAACCCACAGTTGTTTCGCCTCTTAGCGAGCATTCCGGGCACACTAATTTTCAAGTTAGTTTTCTACCATCAAGTTGTGTTTCGTTAATATTTTTTTCTTATTTCTTTGCTTATACAATTTCTTGGTTTGCTTATAAACACTTTGTATATATTTTTACTTATTTACATTATTTTTACTTATTTATTCCTTGCTTTTACATATTTTTTACCCATTTCCTCATTTATTTAAATATTTTTACGTATTTTTCCTTCCTTATTTACATTATTGTTACTTATTTCTTCCTTGCGATTTTTTTTCAATTTACGTGCAGGAAAAAATCCCTGAAAAGTGCTCTCATTTATCATTACATCAGAGTGATTGATTTTTTCTCTTTGTTATTGCAGGTGATTATGCAGTATTGGAAGACTTTAATGATGCCTGGGATATTATCTACTCTAATTAGTGTATATTAATTACTGACAAACGCCATGACGACAATTCATTAGATGCACCGAGCTGCGACGGTTTTATCTGTGTGTGCGAGGGATTTCAAGGTTAAGAGAGAGAGAGAGAGAGTACAATATTTAACACCGCTGGTAAATGGCTCTCCTGTGAAGCCTCCATTAAGGAAGATATTAAGCTTACCGAGACGATGGTTAGACATGCAAAGTTCTCCTGCTACAAGCACTTAGGACATGCAAATGAGGATGTGATATTCCCTGATGCTGATGTGAGTGAGAGTGTGTTGATGTGCAGTATATTCGTTGCATCTCGTACGTGTGTGTGTGTGTGTGTGTGTGTGTATATATATTTAACTATATAAGCTCGTATAACCTGTGGTGTATATTCATGTATTGAAAACTGATTATTGCTGTTGATAGTACTGGTTATATTTAGGTGTGTGTGTGTGTGTATGTTTTTTATGCAAATTTGTTCGTACATTGATTCGTGTATATCGTATTATCGATGGCTTGTGTATATACAGTACGTATATAGCCATGTAAGTCCAGTTCCTTGTTCCTGTATATATACGCATACATTTACCCTTCAACAGAACTGCTCGTATCTCATGTATGCATAGTATGACGTTTCTCAGCTCGTTAATTATATACATATGTACATTACTGTCAGACACTTATGTAGGTCCATCTCACCCTTACCCCACCACCGCCACCCCCACCCCACCCCACCACCGCCACCCCACCCACCACCGCCACCCCACTTACCCCACCACCGTCACCCCCCACCACCGTCGTTACCCACCCACCCCCGCCACCCCCACCCCACCCCACCCACCCCTGGCAAATCACCCCACCCCACCCCACAACCGTCACCCCCACCCCACCACCGTCTTCCCCACCACCTGCGTCACCCCCCCCACCCCACCACCCCCACCCACCGCACGTCACTTTCACCCCCACCCCACCACCGTCACCCCCACCACCGTCACCCCCACCCCACCACCGTCACCCCCGCACACCACCGTCACCCCACCCCTGCCGTCACTACCCCACCCCACCACCGTCACCCCACCCCACCCCACCACCGTCACTTCCCCCACCCCACCACCGTCACCCCACCCCACCACCGTCACCCCACCCCACCACCGTCACCCCACCCCACCACCGTCACCCCTACCCCACCACCGTCACCCCTACCCCCACCCCACCACCGCCACCCATCAGTCAGCCAAGCGTGTCATGATTGGCCGCCCGTCAGCACCGGCAGGAAATGATGTTATATAATCTTAATCAAAACAAACACATAGGTAACCTGGGCACGTGCCAACAGCGCTCAGGCCTGTGAAGATTACTGGGGTCCAATAGTAGCTACCGGGGTCCACTAGTAGCTACCGGGGTCCATAGTAGCTACCGGGGGGGCTCCTATGTCACCTATTGGGGTCCTGTAGGATTTACCGAATGTCCCATAACAGTTATTGGATGTTCCATAAAATCCTTTAAGGGTCTTGGCATTGAGAGGCCCTATAGCACCCACAGTCCTATAACAGCCAGTGAGAGGCCCTATAGCACTCACGAACTCCTATACTACCCACTGAGCCCTATAACCACCCACTGGAGGTCCAATAGTACCTATGAGAGGGGAAGGATGCCTACGAGACCCACTGGGAGTCTCGTAGAGGCCTTACAACACCCACTGGGAGACATTGTAAGGACTCCTTGATGGTAATAGGAATCTTGAGTAGGTCCTGGCGAGTAGCTGACGTGGTTGGCCCTACAACGACCTGTAATCCAGTGACAATAGAGGTGGAAACTGTCTTGATTTACCCAATGAGGGAATCCTTATGATGTGATGGCCCGGTCCTTATATGAGATGGAGGGGGGGGGGGGGGGTTAGGTTAGGTTAGGAGAGAGGTGAGGGGAGCTATCTTCTTCCTGATGTCTCTTTAAGGAATTCTTGTATGTCTGATCTCTTGTCTACAATAAATAAATGAGACGTGTTACCTTCTTCACGTGGTTGTTCTTCGTCAGGTGTATTGGTCGAGATGCTGGTGGTGTTCTCGTCTCTGTTTTTGTGTGATTGTTCATGTCTTGTTATTTTTTGTTATTTATTTATTTATTATTAGGTGATTCTATTCGGTTTGTGATCTTGGCACTTGATTCAATCTCTCTCTCTCTCGTTATAATTCAGTTGTTCATGGCACATTAGTTTCTGTTTGTGATCTCCAAGTGCCGCCCTTCCCCTTCCCCTGCTCTCTCCTCCCCTTCCACTCTCCCCTCCCCTTCTCCCCCCTCCTCCCCTTCTTCCCTGTTCTTCTCACCTTTTTGATCATCGCTGTGTGAAACTCGCCCGCGTGTGACGGAGGTAACGACCTGCCTCTTTCTTCCCATCAAAGTGAATCTTGTTTTAATATATACTTGTGCATTTGTATCCGTGTGCTCGTATGTATGTTTGAGTATAATGTATAATGGAGAGAGAGAGAGAGAGAGAGAGAGAGAGAGTTTACATCGTCATTTATGGAAGTGTTTGTTCGTTTACACGCTCGTATATAAATGTCTTAAGTATTGTCATTTTAATTTATCACTCGGAAATTATGAGACTTAGTAGGTTGTGACAGTAGGCAATACGTCATTGAGCGCCGCTGCATCAATCGGTACTACATCAGGGGATGGCACTATCAGGGGATTGGACTATCAGGGGGTGGCACTACATCAGGTTGGCACTACATCGGGGTTGTCAGCATCAGGGGGTGGCACTACATTAGGGGGTGTCAGCATCATATAATTGATAATGGCACTACATGAGGGGACTGGTGCCAGGATCCAGCGCCTCAGTGCCTTCCCGTAATGACCACAAATTTTACCTGTTCTCCCTCAAGGCAATTTTCTCACAGTTCGTCCCTTGTGTTATTCTCCTTGTTCTTGTTTTTGCTGTTCTTCTTGTTCTTGATATTGGAGATTTTACATTCATATCTCTCTCTCTCTCTCTCTCTCTCTCTCTCTCTCTCTCTCTCAACCAGAGGTGAGTCATAACAAGTGAGAGAGTTCAGTGTTTTTGTCTCACGTAAGATTGCAGAAATGAGTAACTGCAGGTTAATTAAGTCTTGCTTCTCTCAGTGTGTCTTGCCTGTTTTTGATGGTTTGATTAGGTACTGGAGAGAGAGAGAGAGAAAACGAAATGCATCTTGATAAAAACGGGAAGTAGCTTGAACGGTGTAGACTTCAACCAGGACTCTGATGAACCCAACCCCGCCCCGCCCCGCCCCGCCCCGCCTGTGTACATTCTGGTAACTAAGGCTATGTCATAAAGCAAGCCGCCAGCACCACCAGGGACCTGTAAAGTCTGCAAAAAACGATCACGATTGAGATTAAAAGAACATTCCTCACGTCTACTACCTCATCTGCCTTCAACTCAGGACTACCCCCTCCTCTTCCTCCTCTTCCTCCTCTTTAGTCCTCCTACCCCATACATACATACATACCCCAGCAAAAGCTCTCCTCTCTTCCTCCCTTTATATCTTTATATATAATTTTTGCATTTTTAACGTTTCTTTCATTTTTCCATTCTCTCTCTCTCTCTCTCTCTCTCTCTCTCTCTCTCTCTCTCTCTCTCTCTCTCTCTCTCTCTCTCTCTCTCTCTCTCTCTCTCTCTCTCTCTCTCTCTCTCTCTCTCTCTCTCTCTCCTCCCAGTGAACAGTGACATCACCCACATGACTCTGACCTATACAGTATATACTGTTAATGAATATGATGTATTTCTTTGTGTATGAACCTCTGTCCTGTGTGGCAGTGAACACTGATACCACCCTCAGTGTCAAGACCTGACTGAATTACTCAGAATAGGCAAACTGAACTCCAAGCTTTGTCAATAAATTTGTTGACCGTAATCCCTCCCTCCCCCTCCCTCCCTCTCCGTCCCTCTCCGCCCCTCTCTTCCCCCCTCCCTCTATCCCTTTCCCCTCTCCTCTCCCTCTCCCCTCTCTACACGTTTAAGCCAGCGACTGCCTCTTTATATTCCAACCAGGCCCTGTGTCTCCTCTCCGGCTCACTGACTAAGCTATTTCACCCCAGCTCGGTCACCCTCCACCACTAGTATGTCATCCTCGAGCCAACATTCTACCCTTACCCTTCTACTCTCCTTCCTCATCCTTCACCTCCTTCTTCTATACTCCTTGTTCCTCTTTCCTTACCCTTCTATACTCCTCCTTCCTTCCCCACCTCGTCCTCCTACACTCCTTCTTCCTCCTCCTACACACCTTCTCATTGAGCCAACATTCTACCCTTACTCCTCTACACTCCTTCCTCCTCCTTCAATAATCCCTCCTCTTCCTTCCTTTTCCTTCCTCTTCGTCCGGTTTGTTAGTTTTTTAATGCTCTTTCTTGTTTATTGTTTTATATCTCTTTCGTCATTCTTCCCACGTTCCGTCACTCCGTCTGTCCCTATTTACTTATCTATCCACTTACTACTCCAATCAACTCATCAACTCCTTCAACCAATCTACTCTTAACTATCTACTCCCACCAACCAATCTACACTTACCTCTCCCATTAATTTCTTATCTTCCTCCCCAGCGAACTAGTTAACTTTTACCTCCTACTCCCCTACCCATCCCCTCCCACTACCCATCCCTTCCCCCTACCCATCCCCTCCCTCTATCCATCCCTTCCCCCTAACCATCAATTCCCCCTACCCATCCCCTATCTTCCTACCCACTCCCTCCACTCTACCCATCCCCTCCCTCTACCCATCCTTTACCCCTATCCATCCTCTCCCCTACCCATTCCCTCCCTCTACCCATCCCTTCCCCCTCCTATATATTCCACCGACCTACACGCCCTCTTAATCCCACTCCCTTCCCTCATCACTAAAGCTGATCATCTCCTCCCTCCCTCTCTCCCTCCCCTCTTTCCCTCCCTCCCTCCCTCCGCATTCCCTTCCCTCCCTGCTTCCCACATTATTCCCTTTAAGTTACTCTGTCTCAACTAGTTAAGTAATCTGTTCCCTCCCCCTGGGTATTCCTCCACCCCCCCTCGCTAGCCTTTCTTCCTTCTCCTAATCATCTTTACCTTCCTCCTCCCCTGGGTATTCTACCACCTCCGTTCCCCCTTCTTCTCTCTCTCTTAGCCTTCTTCCTCTCTTCCTCTCTCTTGCCTTCTTCCTCCCCAGCATTTCTCCCCACAACTATCTTTCCCACTATCTCCCTCCTCTCCCTTCCTCCCGCAGGCATTCCTCCCCACCTACCTTCTGTCTGTACCTTCTTCTCTCTCCCTCCTCCTCTCTTACCCCCTCCCTCTCCCCTCAGGTATCGCCTCACCCCCCCAATATAACAGTGAGCCGTGCCAAGCCAGCGTGCCTAACATACCCCAACGCTGAGTCTTCGGTTCCTCGTGCTCTGTGACACAACACCAGGTTAATGATATTTACCTGGGTTCACCTGCTGTGGGTTTGTGGCTAGTTGTACAGGTGTAGTGTTTTTTTTATACCTAATTACTTCACATTTTGACTATTTTCTCGTGTGTGTGTGTGTGTGTGTGTGTGTGTGTGTGTGTGTGTGTGTGTGTGTGTGTGTGTGTTCCTCCTCTCCCCCGCATAATTTCCGTGGGCATATTCAAGTTAATTAAATGTTTTGTGTGTGTGTGTGTTTGTATAGTGTCCACGTGATAAGGATTTTCATTATATATTTACCTCTAATCCTGGGAGCTGAGGGGGAGCCGTCATCCTGCCCACGACAGATATATGACAAAAGTTTCACGTTATGTTTGACCATAATTCCATTAACTCTCTGGCATTTACGGCTGGACCCACAAGCCTTCATGAAAGATATTAAACGAGAATTTACTTTTATTTACATTGTCGCTTTGTCGGGAATTACTGCATTAATTCTCAGGGCAGCGGATATCCTCTCGAAAATGCTGGAATTCTTGGAGATTATGTTGTGAATATTCGGCTTTGGTGTTTTACTTGGTCGTTTACCCAGTGAGTGTGAAGATCAGGACTCGTTAGTAGTATATAACGTTTTACTCTACGGTACGGGAACACATTCTCTTGTGCATGATGCGGGAATAAGGATATACGTCAGTCTTGCCTCTTCCTCCTCCACCCTCACCCTCTATCCCAGGTCGTCCCCATTTCGTCCCCTTCCCTCCCTCCCCTTGCTTCTCCTTCCGCTCCCAGATCCTTCTTCACACCCCTTCCCCGCCCCCCCCCAAAAAAAAATGAAATGAAAATATTCAGTTTGTGTTGGAGAACAGAGTAACCCGGTAGTATCATGTTCAGTTGGTGAACAGAAAAAAGAAGCAACTCTGAACAAGAGGAATAAACAATATTGTGTTCAGTTGATGTTGGTGTTACGTTGGTGAACAGAGCACAAGCAACACGGGGTAAAGGCAATGGTGGTGGTGAACAGAGGGAACAAGCAACACGAGGTGCAGGCAGTGGTGGTGGTGAACAGAGGAACAAGCAACACGAGGTGCAGGCAGTGGTGGTGAACAGAGGGAACATGGGGTGCAGGCAGCAGCAGTAGTGGTGGCCGCAAGGTGGCCAACCCGTGGGATTCATAAACGGTATACTGGCAGTAACGGCCGCTCCCGATGCGAAAGAAACTGCCCGACTAATCGATTTTATCATTTGCCCGACCGGAGCAGCGGGCCCCTCGAGGCGAGTCCTCCCTGATATGACTTCGGCAGGGCGATTAAGGGCAAACTGCCGAGGGAATTACGTCACGGGCGATAGGACGTGTAGCACAGATTCCCCGTGGGAGCGACGGCAAAATAGACCTGATATGGTGGGGAAGGGAGCGAGGCGAGGAGGTGAGAGAGGAGAGGCGAGGAGAGGAGGTGAGAGGGAGGGTCGGGGAGGAGGAGGAAAGAGGGAAAGGGGTGAGGAAGTAGGAAGGGAAGCGGTGAAATGGGAGGGGACGAAGGAGGAGGTGAGCGGAAGAGGTGAGAGGACGAGGAGGAGGTAGGAGGGGATTTCCCTATAGATCACCGCTGGAGGGATGAGGGAATAAGGTGGCCAACTTTGGGGACTCCCTCTCGATGAATAGGTAATGGGAACCCCAGTAATGAATTAGGATGGAATTCGTGCCTGGAAATTGTAGGGGAGCAGAGGGTGATTGATGAATAATTGGATAAAGTGAATGATAAGCAAGTCACGTGTAGATTGCTTCCCCCCTCCCCTCCCCTTCCGTCCCTCTCTCACTTTACCATATAGAGAAATCGTATCTATAAACCATGGTTGTGTTGACCAGAATATGTAAGATTTGGTATGTAACAAACAGGGAAATAAATTATGTATTCATTTAAATTGAGAACCGCTGCTAGTGTGTGTGTTACAGGTTGTGGTGTCTGTCATGGTTGTTGGCTGAGACGATCAACACGGAGAGGTTTGTTGTATAATAATAATAATAATAATAATAATAGAAGGCCCTCGAAATCGAGGATGGCCGGCCCAGGGGCCTCCTTGGCGTGAATTTGTTAAGGTGTAGAAGCTGTCGCCAACACAACAACCACACCCAAAGTTAACGAGCTGCGTGACCCAGTGTCACGGAATAGTCCGAGAAGACCGGACAGCTCGCCAACTGCACTGGTTAACCATTACCCCGGAATAAGATCCGCAAATCGATTAACATACAGGTTCCCAATTACTGCTGGGTAGACAGAGGCAAATGGCGTAAATAAACTTGCCCATAGTTTCACCCTGCCCGAGGATCGAACTCGGGTCCGCTCGCTTGTGAGGCGAGGATGCTGACCATTACACCACAGGTCGCGTCATAAAACACACACACACACACACACACACACACACACACACACACACACACACACACACACACACACACACACACACACACACACACACACACACACACACACACACACACACACACACACACACACACACACACACACACACACACTGACTTTCATGTTTACTGTTGCTGTATAATTGCAGTCATGTGAACAGTACTATTTTTCCACTGTTTTACGTTTTCCATAATATTTTTTTTCACAGTTGTAATAAATATATACATCAGGACAGCGGCGGCCATCAAAGAAAATAATAGTTGCTACTTTATTTGTGAACAGTTGAATATCTCGTCAAAAATACGCGAAAAATGCTGACTGTAGCGCTGTACTGTAGTATTTTTGAGGGGAGGATACTGTAGTGACAATTTCTCATTACCCTTTGATATAATGCTCTCACTCACTCACTCACTCACTCACTCACTCACTCACTCACTCACTCACATAAACCTATACCCTGTGTGTGTGTGTGTGTGTGGGTGTGTGTGTGTGTGTGTGTGTGTGATGGAATTCCAGGCCTCAGAACTGCTCTTGGCAATGACACGTAGGTGCTAAGAGGCTTATGAGTCAGCCAGAGTTTTGTTTCTAAGTCAGAGGGTGAGGGATGGGGAGGAGGAAGAGGAGGGGAGGAAGAGAAGGGGAGGGGATGAGGAAGAGAAGAGGTGGAAGAGAGACTGGGGAAGAGGAAGGTAGGAGGAGGATGGAGAGAGCTCGGGGACTGCAGAGGGGAATAGAGGGGAGGTTGAAAGGGGAACAGACTTAGGGAAGAGCATGATGGGGTAGAGGGGAGAGGGGAAACGTCGTGTGTGTGTGTGTGTGTGTGTGTGTGTGTGTGTGTGTGTGGTCAAACTTCACGAGTAAAGATAATTGGGAAGGCCCCCGCCCCCCTAGATTAAAAGTTTTACGGCATTCACTAATGAAACAAAAAGAACGTCGGGAAACTTGAGGGTCTTTGCAAAGGGAAAGTTTTCTTTACTGTAGTGATTTGCTCATTTAGTGAAGGTTAAGTCACACTTGTCTACCACATAGGTTGACGGGATGGTTTGGTTTAATGGTTGGGTGGTGCTGGTTTACGTAAGGTTGGGTTAAGTTTAATGGTAGTGCGTTGCTGGTTTATTTAGGCATTCCTCCCTGTCCCCCCACCCCCGCCTATGGTCTGGGGTGTAGTTTGTTATCCTGTCTGTCTGTCTGTCTGTTTGTTTATCTCGTTCTGTCCATCCAACCGTCGTTCCATCCGTTCCTCTGTCCTGTGTAACATCAGAGCGTTCCGTTTATATAGTCAATCAACACAGTATAAAAGACTCTAAAACTTGAGTTGATCATTATGGAAGAACAGTACACACACACACACACACACACACACACACACACACACACACACACTTAAGGAAGATGATGAAGAAGAAAAAAAACAGACTAAAAAAAGAAACACATCTGCGAGGCAATTAATAGACAAAGAACGAAGAGGGAGAGAAGAGAAGAGGATAGGAGGAGGGGAAGGGGCAGTCAGACCAAGGAAGAAACACACCACAATATACATTCCTGCTGTTGTCGGTAACGGACGGAGGGAAAAAAGGTCTTGGGGCGAGGGAGAACGAGGAATAACTCTGGCTGCTTAATTGGACCTTGTATTGCCACTACATCTCGGGTAAGAGCGGAGTAAAACAAAAGCACTTAGAGCTAGAGCGAAAAAATAGCCATAGATCGGGCGGCGGCGGCGGGGTGGGGTGTTTACGAGAGCCGCCATTATGGTACAGTAAGACGACTTGCTGTGTGTGTGTGTGTGTGTGTGTGTGTGTGTGTGTGTGCGTGTGCGTGTGCGTGTGCGTGCTTACTTTTGCTGCTGCTGCGATTATTTGTTTATTACTAGTACAGGTGAGCGAGGTCTCTCGTTCAGGTCGCTGCAGGTGAGGCAGGTCTCTATATTCTCGTACCTGCAGTCTTGGCACAGGTGAGTCACGACAGGTTGGATGGGTCAGGTCATATTACCACCCAAGGCCGTCCTTAAGAGCCAGGCAACAGGACACTTTCTCTCACTATCTTTTCATAACTGTCACCATAACCTTACACACCATATTCCCAGCACCAGCTTCAGGAACACTGTACTGTACACATCCTTACCCCCAACACACACACACACACACCGTACTCTAACACCATTTTACAAGACCACCCCGGACGGTTACACAGCACATCATCAACACTACCGCCAGAGCCACTTAGGGTCACGCAACTCCCTCAGGTACGTCTCACCACCTGCAGGAGCAACAGACAGGCCACGGAGGTCTCCACCCCTAACCACCACTCACCACCACACTCTCGACGTGTTGATTTCCCCTGTGGACTTCACCCAACACCACCTCGCGTCTTGTTGCTCGCTACCTCACCTAACATTTCCACACACTTTACATATTTTTCCAAGCGGATGAGACTCTTTCTCAACACAATATTAAGAATTAAACTCGAGTGATGCTAAATAATTCTCACCGTTATGTTTTATGTATTTATTGAAAGCTTTTAGAGAGTGTTGCATTATCGGTAGTAATTATCCATTAACAGATACGTTATTAGCGACGGATGTTATAATTGAGAGGTTGACCTTTGATGATCCATTCCTGGCGTCATTTGGCGAGCGTGAGGAACCCTCGGTGGATGGCTCCCTCTCGCGTGTGACGCTCCTCAGATTGCTCGTCGTGGTAATGATGTGATGGATATTGCGACGAGGTGATGTGTGATTGATAACTTGTGTGGAGTGGAGATGACACGGCGACGGTGGCAGATGACACGGGGACGGGCAGATGACACACTGGTAAGATGGCAGGGGGAGACACATAGACGGTCATCAATACTGTCAGGTTATGGCATGTATATAAGACTGACAATTGTGTTATGTGAAAAAAAAATAATAATTAAGTACTCTCTCACTTTTCCCTCCTATTCATCCTTTCCTTTTTCCCTTTCTCTTTTTTCCCTTCCATACACTACTTCTATCCTCAATCTTCCCTTTCCCATTTACTTCCCCTCTTTTCGCTTATACTCTCTCTCTTCTTTCCTATCCTACCCAAACAAATAAATATTTTTCGCTCCCATTTTTTTTTGTATTGTAATCCCCCATTTTCATTCTCCCCTCCTCTCTTTTTTTCCCTTATTAGTATTTCCCTTTCTTATTTTCCCCTAACCCCTTGTCATTCCCTTTCCCTCCACCCCCTTGATCCGCTGACAAATATCGTCCTCTCGTGTAGACATCTTCCTCAATATCCTCTTCATTTTCCTGTAGCATCTTTCCTTTTTTCCCTCCCTTCCTCCCTTTCCATCTGCTCTTCGTTTACCCCTTCCGTCTCCCTCTCTCCCTCCTTTTACCCTTCCCCATTCCTTATTCTTTCCTCTCCCCCCTAACCCTTCTCTTCCTCTCTCTCTCTCCCTCCCTCCTCTTACACGCCCCCCTTCCTCCATCTCCCTCCTTCTTCCCGTTGTTGGATTCTAGAGATGGACGACTTGGTGAAGGATATCGACAGTGTATCCTTGGGTCGTGGGGTGGGGGGGGTCCTGGAGCGGAAATTGTGGGTTAAGAGAGAGAGAGAGTTTCCTTTATTTTGTTTTTTCGTTCTGACTTTGAAACTTTGAAATATAGAAATAAAAGTAACGTTCTTTCTCGGGTATATAACTAATGAACTGGGTAACACACACACACACACACACACACACACACACACACACACACCTCCTCGACCACTTATTCCGTCCTCCGTTGTAAATCATAGGACGAAGGAAACGGTGAATGAAATAGGAAATGTGTGCAGTAGGAAAAAAAAAAATATGGCAAACTTTCCCATTAGTACTACTACCACCACAACCACCACTAATACCACTACCACCACTAATACCACCATCACCACAACTACCACTACCACAACCACTACCACCACCACCACCACACAGTGAGTAACCACCGGGAGGGAAGAAAAAAAAAAGAACCTGATTATCTTCCTCGGAAAAATTCCCACATTTAACTCACTGATACACTGACCAATTTCCTGCTGGGGAGGTCTGGGGCGAGGTCGTCCGTGTCGGGGATGGCTCTTACTGACGCTTTTAGTGGCTGCCATCTTTAGGGGAGGGGGTAGGGTAGGGGTGTTAGATGGAGGAGTGAGAGGAGGAAAAGGATACGGGGAGGAGGAGGAAAAAATCGAGGTGGTAAGGGTGGGTGAGGAGGTGTTGGTGTCGGAAGATGTGTTGTATCTTTTATGGGGGGGGGGGGTAAAGGGGTAAAAATAAAGCTGAGGAAGATTAAAGGGTAAAGGGAAGGGTTAGTAAGGGGTGAGGTGGTCTTGTCCTGGCGTTTTTGGTGGGTGATGCTGCCATTCCTAAAGGGGTTAAAGGGATGGGATGGTGTAGGGGTGAGAGGGATGGCGGAGGAATAGGTCATGAGTCCTACAGCTAACCCTCCGGAGGCGTTCACTGCTCCTCCAGCCTCCAGAGGTGTGGTGCTCCTCAAGAGGGTCGTACTTCACCCCCCGTAATGATCAACGTCCGGTTCTGGTGGTCGTCTTTTTCACGCCGTGTAACAGGATGTGTGCGCCCAGGTAAAAATGCGAATATTTCCCGACTGAAGAAGCAAATTTTCTCGGCCAATTGACGTGGTTTTCGGTCTTAAAAATTGAGATGTGGACACTTAACCACGTGGAGTAGGATACTTAGGTCTTGCTGGGTGGAGTTCCGGGTCTGCTTTATCACTCAACTTCCTCAAGCATGACTGTCATTATTGCTATTCGCAGAACGGAAGTCTTCCCCTCAACTGCAATCCAACTCATCCAGACCAACTTGGAAAGAGTTTGTTAATCTCTTCATCCCTTGAGATTCCTCGTTCTCCGGGGCTCACAGAGGTCAATGGTAAACTTGGCGGATAGTACTGACGGCGGCGAATTTTTGGCTTGCAAATAACAACAGAATTTTGGATCAGATGTTCTGCTGTTTGGTTTGTCGCTTTATGCGAGTTAAAGCCACAACAAACACCATAACTCACCAGAGCTTTATAGATGAATCTTTTCGTCGTCAATTCAAGGCATAAAACAATCATGAAAGTTGAACCCAACCCAACCCAACCCAATACATTTCAGTTCTGAGTAACGTTACTGATTATTTTATTTTATTATTTATTTATTTTGGGGTGGGGTGAAGAGAAGTG
The DNA here is from genome assembly GCF_018991925.1 of Homarus americanus. Taxonomy (NCBI): domain Eukaryota; kingdom Metazoa; phylum Arthropoda; class Malacostraca; order Decapoda; family Nephropidae; genus Homarus; species Homarus americanus. The sequence continues at coordinate 473,604 of NW_024727421.1, forward strand.
GGGAGGGAGAGGGGAAGGAAGGGACTCATGGGACCTCCTCCGACTCTACCTGAAGTAATATTCCCGATTCCCAAGTCCCCATTTTCAGCAGCAATAGCTCTTCAGGGGAAAGTCGTAAACATGAGAAATCTCCACGAGTGATGGTAGTGAGTGAGACCCTCGAGAGACGATGGCAAGAATCACGCTACGTTAAAGTCGCTTCTCGCTGCTTGTCATTCGTTCCGAGATGTTAGTCAAGGAGACATTAAGACGCGTGTGTTATAACTGTCTTTGCGGGTATTGAAGGAGGATAAGACACCACTGAACTGATAAATGCAATAAGATGATACAGGTGACTTATTGAATAAAAATGAAAAATATTGAAGAAAAATACGATACTGAATAGAAATGAATGAGTTTATTAATATTCTGATATCAAAGGGGATGGGACTTCGTGTTGAGATGCAGTGAGGAAGTCGAGTTGATATTTTTTTTTCATTTGACTCCAGAATAAACACGGGGGACACGACTTCATAAAGGAAAATACCTCTTTAGTATTACCGTCCCCCCTCACCCTCATCGTTTCCTGTCTCTCTCTCTTTTTTTTCTTATTCAGTTCATCCTCCCGCTTCCCTCTCCTTCTCTCTCTCCCACGCCCACTCTTTCCTCCTCATCCCTTGACATCCTTCCTTTCCCTCTCATCCCTCCTCATTCTCCTTCTGTTCCTTATGCCACTCTTCCTTTCATATCACTCGACGGTCTTTCTCTCCTTACCTTTCTTTTCTCCTTTCCATCTCTCCTCCTCCTCCTTTCATATGACGCTCTACCTCTCCCTTTTTTCTCTTCTCTCTCCTTTTCTCTCCTTCCTTTTTCCTCCTTCTCCCCTATCATGTTTTCTTAGTATACTCTCCAACTTGTTCTTAATATATACACATTTGGTAGATTCTTCTATATCTTCATGAATTATTCCTCCGTTACTTAGGATATTAAACACACTGGACTAAATCAGTTTACTAGTTACTCAAGAAACCAGATCCTCCCCCCCCCCGTCAAGGTGTTTACGTTCTGCGCCAAGCTCCTACTGTATACGTTCTCTTAATGTACGTGAAGGTGTAGGTATTTATCCCCCTTCGTGATGACCAGGCGTGATCAGATGTGCCGTTCCCATCATTCACGTTTAGTTGATGACCCGACGTTCTTGTGGTCGTTCACTTGTTCAGGAATTTCCGTTCTTACGTTCAGGATTTTTGGGGTCTAGTGGTATTTTATGCCTTTGTGGTATTGTTTGTTGCAATTTTATACACAGTAGTTCTTGGTATTTTGTTTTAATGTGTTTATAATGTAGCTTCTTGATGACCTAATTAATCCCGAGAGAAAATTATATGTGAAGAGAAAAAATACCCGAGGAAATGCCTTCAAAATACGCAAGTTCCTGAGGTAATTGCCAACATGATTAGTACCCACAAGGTTTACCCATGACCTACAGTGAGGTAGAAAAATAATGAGGAAAAAAAACGTCTTAAATTAGAGTTTATCTTCACGTGAGGAATAAAATAGGTAAATGTGTCCGTCTGTGTCTCATGTGTGTCGGTGGCTGTGGGAATGTCGAGGCTCCAGACCGAAAAATTACTACTGTACACCAAATATGCGTAATGGTTCAGTAAATTGCATTATATCGGCTATTTTAAGAGTGTCGGTCTCAAGGTCGGAAACGAAGGTAAAAAAAAATAAAAAAAGACAAATTATCATTCCTTTATATTATTTGTTATATTTTATGATAATTCACTATAATGAATGACGTGTAATTCGGTTGTTTGTGAGAGTCGATGTAATTATGACAAGGCGAGGTGGGTGGGTTGGTGGGTGGTTTTCTGTGGTATATTTGTATGTCAGCATAAGAGGATTTACCGGAGTGTGCCTTCATTCTTTCACTTGTATTTACAGGTAAGTTCATTTGCATATTACACCACAGGTAGACCAGGTGTGTTTCACGGGTAATACACATCTAACCTCTTTTTACCCTCTGCATCTATCTGTTGGACCTGGCCAGTTCTCACGCCTCCCTCCTGGACACTTGAACCATTGCACATCCGGACACTTGCACATCCGAACACTTGCACATCCGGACACTTGCACATCCGAACACTTGCACATCCGGACACTTGCACATCCGAACACTTGCACATCCGGACACTTGCACACCCAGACACCTGCACATCCGGGCTCTCCCACATTCGGACACCTGCACATCCGGACACTTGCACACCTGAGCACCAACCTCACACCTGTATACCTGCACACTCACCCACTAACATCCACCCTACAATCTGCATCTCTTCGTCATCCACCTTTTCATTTCACTTATTCACCTCTATCCTCCACCTATCCACCCAACCACCTCACCTCCATCTATCCACTTGTCACTTCCACCCCCCCCCCCACCTCACCTCCCCCACCCATTTACACACCTTCACACCAGATGGCTCCTCCCCCTTGCATCACTACATCCGGAGCTACGTTACAGTACATTACGTTATTAAACCATTATCACCCGCCGATGCTCCGCGCTTTCCCACGGCCTTGGAGAATTTGGAGAGGGGTGTAATTAGCTCCCAGCGCTCACCTCCAGAGAGTTTCCCAGGGCATAAGCGTGTTTCCTATCTCCTAGCGACCTCCTCCGTCTCAGATCACACCGCTTAGAGATAGGAGATTGGGTCTACCTTGCGTTACCTGGTAGTGAGTAATTCTTGGGATATTTTGGGATTGGTGACGTAGGGATTTAGGGATAATGTTGTGATTCTTGGGATATTTTGGGTGGGTTTTTGGGATAGGCTGATGACTTTTTTGAGTATTTTTATGACACGTGTAACACCCTTCACCCCTTCACACCCTCTCCCATTTTAATTTTTTTCTTCTAATTTAACTCATTTGTCTTTATATGATAGTGATTTTTATTATGTTATGTTGACGTAATTTATCGTATATAAAACATCGCTCGTCAGGTATAAACCAATTACACAATGATAACCAACAGGTAGATAGATGCCAGGTATTACTCAGCGTCCAGGGAATTGTTTTGTTATACGAATCGTAAATTAAATTTTTTTTTATAATAACCAATTAAACAACAGGACCTCCATTGTTCTCACGAGCTTAGAGAGAAAAATTTTAGCCTTTAATTCCAAGTGAAATAAAATGTAAAGAAAAAGTTTCATTTGGTATTTGTTTTTTAATGAATTTTTTCATGTTGGATGGAATGGAACTTATTCCCGTATGATCGGAAGTTCTTTTATAGTTCATCTTGTTTACCGACTCTCGTCTTTCCCGGCTAGAGACTCACTCAGACGCTGGAAATTCTCGACTATAGAACTTATGAGTATTTGTTGAGACCTAAAGGGTTTACGGTGCGCCAGGTGTGTGATATAAATTTTTTTATTGAATTGTCTTCATCCGCGCCCTCACCTAACCTGACCTACCTGACGTTGCCTGCCTGCCTGCCTGCCTGCCTTGCTATGTTTGTTTGTCTGTTTGGCCGGCTAACAATTGACTCCTTGATATATGAAACTTATTGTCATCTTTTGTCTGTCGGTCTATACGAATCGCATAAAACAGACGATTGACCAAATTGGATTCGTGTTTGTGGGATGTGACGTCCATCAATCTGTCTGTTACACTGTTTATTCACCCCTTCACCTGTGGACCTTTGCTGTCATTCGTCTGTTTGTCTCCGTCTTCACCTGAGTACTCACCTGCCTGGTACCTTGTTTGTTGACCACTTAACCTGGAAGCTCGAACTGTCATCTATCGACCTCACCTTTTCCTTATTGTCCTCGTGAACTGGGTGATCACCGTCATGTTCTCGAAGGTCATGTTATATGTTGTCCTCGTGTCCTCGTGGTCTCTAAGGTTGCCCTGACATGTCTTTCACTCCTGATACTTTGGGACATATTTCGAGGAGGAAATATTGGTGTTGGCAAGAAGCGAAAATTGTCTCGCCTGTTATTCGATCTTGCAATGGGAAATATTACTCATTGGAACGTGTGGAAGAGTGGAAAAAAGAGGGGTTGACAGAATGAGAGAGAATGAAGCAGAAGATTGATGAATATATGGAGAGGGACTGAGATTGAATGAGAAAAATAGTGAGTGACTAAAAACGAGTAAGAGAGAGAGAGAGAGAGAGAGAGAGGGTAAGGAAGACTTAGAAAGTGAAAACAAAATAAAGACTGAGAAAGAGAATGAATAAAGTGGGAGATGAATAGTGCATAATTGTACAAAGGTTAGACTCAAATGAATAGACATATAGTTTAGACGTTCAGGTAAAGACTTATTTATATACAAGGGAAATGTTACATCTGTTAAAGAATTCCTTTTGTATTTTCGTAAATGACAAAGTAAAGAAAAATAATTGAACTGGGAAATAAAAGAAAAACATAATTATGGTAAATAAATCTAGATGACCCGGAGCCAATCTTTATTATTATTATTTTTAATTAATATAAGTAAATATAATATCATTTTTTTTTGTTTCTTGATATTAACTCTTCCCTCCCTTCATCACCTCACCCCTCCTCTCCATCCCTTCATCACCTCACTCACTCCCTCTGTCGTCCCTCACCCCTCCTTCCTTTCCTCCCTCTCATCCTCCCTCTCCTCACCCCCTTCCATCCCCTCCTCTCCTTCATATCCTCACCTCCTCCCCCATATTGGTCGACCTCACTCTCACTCGACCTCAACCTCTGGATCTATTCAACTTGTTTATAAACTACACGGTCTCAGGCTTCCAGTGAGGTTTCAGAAGGGCTTTCATGAGGGCTTCAGGAGACCCCCCCCTCCTCCCCCAGGATTCCTCTCGGCCACAATAGGCTATATATGTGGTTGAATGTGACGCAATATTGTGCACTGAACACTCGCGCTGGTAAACTGTGATTCAATGAGACAGTCCGCGTGCAGAGAGACAGATAAACAAAGACAGACAGACTCAGACAGGCAGAGAGAGAGAGAGAGAGAGAGATCCCTGACGTAACTGTGAATAATTATGCTGGAATTTAATCGCACTAAAGGGGCTTATTTCTCTTGGCTAACCCATACATATTCTTCCTTCAAACTGTTGTGGTATTTTGATTATCTACTTCCACGGCTCATAACCCTCCCCCTCCTCCTCCTCCTCCTGTGTGTGTGTGTGTGCGTGTGTGCGTGCGTGCGTGCGTGTTACTATGTGTAGAGTGTGAGGCCGTGTGCGGGTGTAATGTGTTTTAATACCCAACAACATGACTGACACACACACACACACACACACACACACACACACACACACACACACTAGGAATAAGATCTTACATCAATTCAGGAAATCCAAACATTATTTTAATTTAAGCTTGTTCTCCCCTTTAGTTAAGACTTCAATTAAACTTGATGTTTTTAAATATTTTTTTGAGCTTATGGTAGACGTTACTTCGTTGACTCCCCATGTAAATAACAGAGGCTTTGTGTAGGTGTTACTGTTGATTTTGTATAACAGTGCCCCCTAGTTTAAAAAGAATGGGTAATTTAATTTTTTGGGTGGGGGTGGGATGGGGTGGGAGAGGGAGTGAGGTAGGGAAGGAAGTGAGATGGGGAGGAAGTGAGATGGGGAGGAAGTGAGGGGAGGGTGAGGCGGGGGGGGGGATCATTTTCACGGTAAACTGTAATCAGATTCCATAGTATAAATATATATAAAGTGAAAGTCGATCAAGTCAAGTCAGTCAGTCAGTGAGTCTTTTGAGTTCACTGCTAGTAGGAATTCGTATGTTAGGTGCTGTAAACTGGAAGGCTGGGACCGACCATTGTCATGTTTCCCTTCATCTCCTCCAAGAATAGAAGGAAAAAAAAAACTGGCCAACAGTACGGCTTTGTGTTCCCGGGGAAATGAATATTTAAGAAAGCAAACAAGACTCACTCTCTCTTTTCACAGCGTTCGGCTTCCAGGAGTGGGACACGCTTATATTTTTTGTTTGTATTTTCTTGATTTTCTTATTTTTTTTACTTTTGTTTTTGTTGCTCTCTCGAGTTTGGTCTCTGGTCTCGAGTTTGGTCTCTGGTCTCGGCTAGTCTCGACATCCTTCGGTCTGACCTCAGGAGTTTTCGAAGTCTTTAAAGATCAGACTTCTCACCCATCAACTCTTCGTCTCGCTTTTTTTGGTCCTCAGGGTAATGTTTGGGTTCAGACCTCTCTCTCTCTCTCTCTCTCTCTCTCTCTCTCTCTCTCTCTCTCTCTCTCTCTCTCTCTCTCTCAACTTCCGAGGTCTCGCAATTGCTGTTCCTTCCGTTTCCATCTCCAATACTCGTCCACTGTCTTCCAGGCCCCCGTTCCATCTAGTACACCCCCACCCCACCATAACCTAGCCCTGGAGGTGGACAATTGACTCTCTTGATACTTTAAATGGTTTGCGAGGAGTCAATAAACGATTTAGAAACCTTAACTCCCCTCCCCTCCCCACAGCCAGTACTAGACCCTCCCCTTCCCCCCCCTCCCCCACCCTCTCCGTCCACTTCCCTCCCTCTATCTTCTTCCTCCCCCCTCCTCCATCTCCTTCCCCTCTACCCCACTCCCCTATCTGCTATTATTTTTCTTCGGTCGCTAGTAATCAATAGCACGTAAATCCTAATTGGAACTCAATCTGGTGTGTAATTGCTTCATTCAATACAATTACGATCTGTTTGGTAGAAAGTGGACGATGGACCGACGATTGTTTTGTTTTTCGTTTTTTTTTTACTGAATATAATGACAAGGTCGCTATTTTATTTGTGTTATGTTTTACTAAATGTCTTACCCCCCCCCCCTTGCCTCTCCCTGCCCCTCTCCCTGCCCCTCTCCCTGCGACTCCCCCTACCCGCTCTGCCTAACCCCTGCTTACCCTCTTGTCTCTTCCCCTGCCTCCCCCATCTCCCCCTTCTGCCTCCACCTCTGTCCCCTCCCTCTCGAGACAACAAAACCACGTGATCTAACAGACGAGGTCAAATAATCTGACCTCTAAATGATGATGATGATGTTGATACTAAAACAGATACGGTAATATAATCTCTCACGGCTTCTTCAAACCTCGTATGATTTGACCCATTAATTGTAAAAATAAATAAATTAAAGTAGCAGTTAAATTAATTCCGGGAAAAATATATAAACAATATTACAATATTATGAGATTTTTTATTTTATTTTAATTAGAAACAGGTTGACATTACCACCTGTTTGTAGAAGAGCTGAGAATTATTTCATCAAAATTATTTGGACTGAATTTTGTAGCTAAAACAAAATTCATGATTTATATTATTTTTAATTTCCATTGTGGATATTAATTGTTATTATTATTATTATTATTATTATTATTATTATTATTATTATTATTATTATTATTGCGACTATTATTATTTTATGACTACGGCTATAATTTTATTTTATTATTATTATTATTATTATGGAAAGTCTTTGGTATATAATCATTGGACATGACGAGGCAGTAAACTATGTAACCATCCATGCAATAATCAATGAAGCGAACGTGTTACACCTGTACACCTGTAATATAAACACCAGCTCCCACAGGTGTTAACGAGGTTTCAACATCTCATTCATTACCTGTACAAATGATTTACATGAATATCATCACAATACTATGTCACCGAAATACAATATAACAAAATATTTTTACATATTTTAAAAGTGGGTTGACCCTTCCGAATTGTGCATAATAATTCGACCTTTATATAATGTAATGCGATATCTCTCTCATTTGGATGCCTGAGGGAACATCATCAGTGTAATTGGGCGTAATATGTATACCTGTATAATGTATATGTATGTCTTTATGTATGTTTTTGGGGGGAAGGGATTGTATATGTAAAGATAGACTCTGGTGATTGTGTTCAGAGACGTGATTTAGTACCGATTTTCAATAACCAATTCTAATTATTCTGAAACAGTTATATATTGCTGGTCATTTATGTTGGTTGAATCGTGATTTATATGCATGGTTGGTTGATTTTATTCATATACCGTATATATTAATTATATACCATTCATATGCACTCATACACTGCAGGAAAATACTCGAATCTTGAAATACAGAAAAAAAACTATTGAAGTGATTTAGCAAATACATAATTATATAAACAAACTCATAAATCGAAGAAAACATTATTGAACAGTTTATAAGTTGAAAGGTAAATACATAAGGAACATACGTGATTCTTCTCTTTGTTCAGTCTTTCGTTAGTATGTGACGAGACGACTGGGCAATCACTGGGTAGACTCGGCAACCCTCAAAAATAATAATACAACTGAACATCGGATTTTCTTCAGTCTTACCTCCAAGCTTATTGTCTTCATCGCCTGTACCTCCAGCTTATTGTCTTCATAGCCTGTACCTCCAGCTTATTGTCTTCATAGGCTTACCTCCAGCTTATTGTCTTCATAGCCTTACCTCCAGTTTATTGTCTTCATAGCCTGTACCTCCAGCTTATTGTCTTCATAGGCTTACCTCCAGCTTATTGTCTTCATAGCCTTACCTCCAGTTTATTGTCTTCATAGCCTGTACCTCCAGCTTATTGTCTTCATAGCCTTACCTCCAGCTTATTGTCTTCATAGCCTTACCTCCAGCTTATTGTATGTACTGCAGCATTGTCTTCCCTTTCTTCATCTTTCATTTCTATCATATATTTTTTTTGCTTCACTTTTCTTATATATTGTTGTTTTGTCTTTATCTCTCGTTTATTTTACCCTCAACAAGTGACACAGTTTCCGTCTCTCAATCTCTTTCTTTATGTTAGAATAATATAGTATTGTTGTCTATTATTTCTTACATAAACAAATACATTCTCTTGACCTCATTATTTCCCATCTCGTGTAGACATAATAGTTCTATTGTTTTACGTTTTTAAAGCTTTTGTTGCAGTTTTTTTCTCCGTTTTCTGTTTGTTTGTATATTTAGAAAACGGGGAATTGTTCTAGTGTGTTTGTATGTCACTGTCTTGCCTCCGTCATCTAGCGAGGGTAAATAGTCGCCTTGCCTTCATGTTTGGTCAATATTTACTTACCTGGTGGTGGGCGGCGACGATGGGAGCTAATTAACGGAGAACAGGTAAAGGTCATTGTTGGGGAGGACAGGTAGCTGGTGACGTCATAAGGTGGGGAAGAGGCTGGTGACGTCATAAGATTGAGGAGAATAGTATTGGTGACGTCACATGATTGAGGAGGGGGATGTTGGTGACGTCACATGATTGAGGAGGAGGGTGTTGGTGACGTCATAAGGTGGATGAGAGTAGGTTGGTGACGTTACAAGGTAGGGAGGAGGAGGTTGGTGACGTCATAAGGTAGAGGAGAAGGGAGAAGTAGGTTGACATTGGTGACGTCATAAGGGGAGGAGGAGGTGGTTATCTCATAGATCTTCCTCAGAGTCTCTCAGTTTGTCTTACCTGGTGCTTCTCTTTCTTATTATCTCTCAAACATCCCATCCAGTCTCTCTCATCTTGTCTGTCTTACCGTTTCTCATTCTCTTGTTTTCTCTCCTTATTTTCTCTTCATCTCTCAATGTCTCCCCTGCTTCCTCTTGTGTTCCAATATTCTCATCTCTCTCTCTCTCTCTCTCTCTCTCTCTCTCTCTCCTTGGTGCCGTTGCATTCCCAGACCTCATTTGCATCCGTATCTTTCTCCACACCTGCAGCTGCTAATAGTACCTTCGTTGGCATAATTTTCCTTCATTCTCATGTTTTCTTTTTTCTTGGTTTATAAAAAGAAATTAAACCAAATTAGAAGTTTATTCAAGCAAGCGTAGGAGAGAGAGAGAGAGAGAGAGATAGTGGACAAAAACATCGATAAAGATGAACCAAGAGTATATGTACGATGAGGCGAAGGAGAGAATAGGGCAATAACCGGCAACAATCAAGAAATTTGTACAGTACCAAAGAAAATGGGGGAATTAGACGGAATTAGACAGATAGAACAGTACAGAAAGACGGCAAGGGAGGATATATTAAAGGAAATGTGAAAGAATATCCTAAAGGGAAGACAAAGAAGACAAAGAAGATGTAATTAAAAGAAAATGAGAATGGAAATGTATGGTGATGACAAAGAAAGGATGAGAATTATAACGAAGAAAATGGGAAGAAAAGGCATCATAGAAAACGAATTTGAAGATGTACTAAAGAAGATGGGAGGAGAGGGGAAGAAGATGAGTGGAGGGAGGAAAAAGAAAGGGGAGGGGGGAAGAGGAAGAAGGGGAAGGGGAGGAGAAGGGGGTCACATATGCCTCTTTAAGTAAAAAGAAGGTAATCACATTAGTATGAAAGTTTTAATTACTTCTGAAATTCATTTGTCTCATGTTCGTTAATTGACAACTGATGAATTAGGTTATCAAGTACCGGAGAGAATGGAGGTGAATGTGGGTGTGTGGGTGAGTGAAGAGGAGTGGGCGGAGAGGGGGAGGGGAGGGGGAGGGGGGAAGACGAGTAGAAGGATGTAATATAAGAGAGATGAGGTAGGTGAGTGGGCATGAGTGGAGAGAATGGAGGAGGAGGAGAGGGAGAGAGGGAAAGTAAGTAGGAGGGCGTAATATTGGAGAGAGAAAGAGAGAGACGTTGAGGAGGTGGGTGTATAAGTCTCTCTCTCTCTCTCTCTCTCTCTCTCTCTCTCTCTCTCTCTCTCTCTCTCTCTCTCCAAGGACTTTGCTTCCCAGTTCGTATCTTCGTATACAGACGCATGAAAGTGTATCGTGTGTAGCAGTTAAATGTCTTAGTTATGTATAGTGAGTGTATTAGGTAAGTATGGCAGTGTATTGCATAGAGAGTGTATTGAGTGTTAATATACTGTGTAATTAGTGCAGTAGTTGAATATATCAGTGTATTATTTAATGGGTGTATTAGTTTAGTATGAGTGTATATTGTGGGTGTATTAGTCAAGTATGAGGGTGTATTACGTGTGTATTAGTTGATTATAAGTGTATTGCGTGTGTATTAATTAAGTTTGAGTGTATATTGTGGGTGTATGAGTATTGCTTGTGTAAGAGCATACGTGGGCTGACTACCGTGGTGAGTAGTGGTATGGCTTCGCTTTAAGCTTGTTTATACTGTGACCTGGATTATTTTTTTTGTACAACTCTCTCACTCATTCCCGTATGCATTCACTCACTCATTCACTCGTAGGCGTTCACTCACTCACTCATTCGCTCTCTTGTAGGTATTCACCCACTCACTCACTCACTCACTCAACAAAGAAAACAACATTGAATTACATATATTTTTAGGGAACAAGAAAAGTTGTGGCCACCAAATGGTCACTTAACACGGCGCAGTTTGTTAAGCGAAGTCGGTAAAATAAGTGTAGCAATTTGCTGGAGGAAAGAAGTGCTCTGTGCTTTTTACATATTTTATAGACAGACAGACAGACAGACAGAATAAAAGAAAGGTGTATATAGTGACGGAAAATTAAGCAACGAACCAGAGGGGAAAAATTACATGAAAGAGAGAGAGAGAGAGAGAGAGAGAGAGAGAGAGAGAGAGAGATAATTAATGCCTACAAGAGGGTCTGTGGTACACTTAATGAGCTTTGTCCTCACATGTCAGAAATATTCCCTCGGCTACATTCAACATCTTTTACATTACTCCCTTTAATATAGGTAATGTAGACTTTTATAACATATAGCCACAGTTAGTTTCACGTCCTGTGCATATCTAGTACAACAAGTAATTCCCTGAGTTATTAATTATAACAATATTTATCATGTTATAAAAAAGTTTTTTATTTTTATCATTTACACCAACATTCGTATCGTCAGCTTCGCAAAAAAATAAAAAAAAAAATAAAAAAATATCCATATGTATCTTCAATTACAAAAAAAAAGTAACTTGTTATCGCCCTATATGTACGTTGTACCGACACAAAAGCATTCTGAAACTGTAGGGTGAAGCCACAGGTATGGTGAGTTAACCTTTAGTTTACCACACACACACACACACACACACACACACACACACACACACACACACACACACACACACAGACATCAAAACAGATCAATAGAAGTAACCCAAATTACTGATATATTACGGTAACTGTGATTATAATTTCCTCCTCAACATCAAGTCAGACTCGTTTAGCGTAGCGTGTAGTCTTTGTGTTCACTGAGCCAATTGGGAGAGTGAGGTGTTTGTACCTTTGATCTCTGGCCCTGTAGGTGTAGGGAGGTGAGGGAAGAGGTAGGAAAATGAGGTATATGAGAGTAAAAATATGCTGAGGAAGAGGAGAAGGAGGAAGAAAGGATAAAGGGGGGAGGAGGAAGAAGAATATACAGAAACAAGAGGAGGAGGAGGAAGAGTGGAGGGTAAAATATTCGACGAAGAGAGAGAGAGAGAGGGAGAGGAGATAGATATGCAAAAAGATACTGGATAAGAAACCCAGAAAAAAGAGAAGTAGAAGAAAATGCTGATAAAAGCGAGAAAAAAAGGGAAAAGGAAATGGAAAAGATAAAAACTTGAATGGTAAAAAAAAGGGAGGAGGATGAAAAAGAGGAAAATTAAAGAAATTGAAGTAGAATAAAGAAGAAAGAACAATGACAACGATGATGACTATGATGAAAGACAAGAATAAAACGAAAAAAAACAAACGAAAAAGAAGAGGAAAGTAAAAACGGAGAGAACTAAAACTAGTAAATAATGAAAGGGACAAAACAGCACACGGAAACTTATATCAAAGGAAACTGGACTGACTTGGCCTCAAAAATTCGTCGCTCGCTTCACAACGCATAACACAAAGAGCTATATAACACATTTTTTTAGCTCTCTGCTTGCTTGCTCGCTTTATAGTGACGTTTTATGAGCGTTTGAGATTTTTAGGTTATTCTCGGCTGTGAGTTATAAAGTATATGTTGTGTATAAGTAATTGGTGTGTATTATTTAGCACGGCTCTTTGGTACAGTGATACACACACACACACACACACACACACACACACACACACACATCCCTCAGTGACCTCCACCACCAAGCACTGGAAAGGTTTGGCAGTGGACTACTGCACCATCTTCGTCATCGCCACCTCCTGCCACCTGCAGCCCCCCACCCACCTCGCGCAGTCCGCCACTACAACAAAATACAGCCCATAAGAGCCCGCACTGATAGATATAAGAACAGCACCATCCCATCTATTGTTAAAATAATAAACAACTCCTTATTTATGTACTGTACAGCCCTGTAAATGTATTCAATGCATATTACATCATTATGTCTAAATCAAATGTAAGTCTGTATATTTTCAGCCACCGGCTGCAACTCTATTAATAAACCGTTTATTATTATTATTATTATTATTACACACACACACACACACACACACACACACACACACGAGACATTATATTCATTCATTTAACGACGTACACATACTCACATATAAGCAGACACACACACACGCACACACGCACACACACACACACACACGTATTGCACTATATGCCACACATATATTTCCATCTCCATCATTACTCAGAGACCGGTTGTACCACAGTGGTAGTGGAGGGAGCTCATGAGGGCGATTAACAAGTAATTACTCGCTCCAATTTGCTGATTACATCGCTAGATGCGAACCTAAAACCACCCACGGTCTGTTACCTCAAAGATATATGGATTTTTTCTATGAACCTGACCTGACCTGACCTAACCTAACCTGACCTGACCTGACTTGACCTGACCTAACCGAACCTAACCACATACGGTCTATTGCCTTAAAGATATATGAATTTTTTCTAGGAATCTTACCTAACCTTACCTTACCTTACCTTACCTTACCTTACCTTACCTTACCTTACCTTACCTTACCTTACCTTCACACTTTAATACAGATATGATCAGAGGAATGTAAATTCACACCTGTTTTCAGCATCATACAAATATATCTCTGAGCCTTCATTTGCTATTATGAAAATGGTTATTAATTTTTCAAGGACTTCTGTGTATAACATGAGTCTCAAAGGCTTTATGATGAAGGAAATAATTATTATTTAGCTTTGGTTATGTGGAGTATATAAACAAACCTGTATATTGGATAGTGGAGGTGAGAGAGAGAGAACCTGCTCAGTCATTTCTTCCAGTCATTCATTAGTGGACAGGTGATTAATTCAGCTCAGCGTCTTGTTCACACTACCGACGATATTTCGCGCTTAAGTATATGTATGTTATTATGTATGTTATTCCCCTCATCATATTCACTACACTTACTGGATTGTATGCGTTTGTTTACGCTGTGATGTGTCGGTGTGTGGGGATGGGTTGGTGTAGGTGGGTGTGTGTGGATGGGTTGGTGTAGGTGGGTGTGTGTGGATAGGTTGGTGTGGATAAGTTTTGTTTTTTCATTTGTTTCCAGTTAACAAGTGACTTTAATCCTCTTGTGTGGTTTGTTAAAAGTTCGCCTTGTGTTGTTGTTTGGGGGAGAAATCATCCAACCATTGACTGTATGTTTGTTTATCTTGTTTGTATATACTGTACACACGATGAATACTTTGTCAGACAGCATCAAAGGCTGCACGAATTATACATTCAGATATAATGTAATTTTTACTTTGATATATGAAACGCTTTTATGAAAATGAGGTATTATTTAGGTGAGGAGTTTTATTTTTAGACGTATTAACCTAACCTAACCTAACCTCACGTGTATAGGTACAGTAGTCTGTTATCATTTACATATTGAAACATTTACGTTGGTGATCTAGTAAATATTTTCACCCTGCATCGTTATATTTAATTTTCGTTACAGCTATCGGACCATTTGTATCCAGAGTCAATTATACTGATACAAGGAAAAACATATACAAATTGGTGTATTTTTGCGATTCTCTGTGTGTATAAGTGACGTTACTGGGTGTATGGTGTCTCCACTGCTCGCATACACACCTTGGTGACTGACTAGGTTGCTTCGCTTGTGTGGATGTTTAATTGAAGTGGGTTACCTGCTGCCAGACCAGAGTAGATGACTTGAAGCTGAGGTGAAAAAACTTGTTGGTGGTTCTGTCTTGTGGATAATGGTAGACGGTTGGGGTGAGGTGGTGGGGTGAGGTGGAGAAGGTTGGGGTGGTGAAGGTTGGGGAGGAGAAGGTTGGGGTGAGTGGGTAGGTGGGTGGAGGATTTGGGTGAAATTGGGTGGGGTTGGGAGGGAGGTTACATGGGATAAAACCTGATCTGATGTCTGTTAGAAGGATATGTTGAGGTTATTGACTCGTTCTATCTCTCTTTATCTCCTCTCCCCTCTCTCTCTCTCTTTCTCTTTTCTTGTATTTCGTCCCGTTCACGAGAATGGAGACAGGTAGAGGACACACACACACACACACACACACACACACACACACACACACACACACACACACACACACACAACAAATATATTTACCCCCCTTCCATCCACTATCTTTCCCTCTTCCTAATAACTGTCATGTAGGGAACACCTCTCTTCCCCCTCCCCCTCCCCTTTCTTTCCCCAGACCCCTACTCCCTCCCCCTAGCCCCCCCTTCCCTCCCCCCTAGCCCTGGGAAAAAGCATTATTACCTGAGATGGATCTATGAGAGGGTGTTAGGGAGAGAGGGTGCCGCAACCACCGGTGAAAGAACAGGCGTTTAGGGAACTAGCCTCAATTTTCCACCCACAGGCTTAACGACCATTAGGAGATCGTAACTGGCCCCATTTCATCCCAGGCCTGGAGTTGATCACCCATCATTACGGACCGCTTAACTGCCCAATTATTAGAGTGATACAAAAACACCAGCGGGACGATAGTTAATGACGTGATATTAGGAAGATATTTGTGATTAATGACTGGTGAGATAATGAGTCCCGGTCGTTAAGATGGTATGGCCTGCCTTGAGGGGTGTCTCGGCACGTCACGAGTCTTAAGAGATGCTCAAGTGATTTTTTCTTCATTTATTCCTCACCATCTGATGATCTGAGAATATATCTTAAGTAGTTCCCTTCAGTAAAGATAACGAAGTCATTTGGTTTAATATGGCGTCGTAATTGCCCTGAGACTCTACCGTTATTAAATGAGTTCACCTTCAGGAAGACGGAACGTTATTACGTACGGTGTCGAGTGAATCTGAACTGTGGATGGGAGGCGACCACACACCACCTCGATCTCAGTTTCCCTCCCTCTCCCTCTCTCACTTAGTCCCCACTCTTATCATACAGCCCCCTCTCTCTCTCTCTCACAGTTCTCCCTCTCCCACACAGTCCCCCTCTCACACAGTCCCCCTCTCACACAGTACCACCTCTCTTACAGCCCCCCTCTTTCACACAGTTTCCCCTCTCTCACACAGCCACAGCCTCCCTCCCGTCTCTCACATAGTTTCCCCTCTCTCACACAGCCACAGCCTCCCTCCCGTCTCTCACACCACCTGACGAAATATAGCTAAGCTTAACCTGTGAGCCTCTCCCCCAGTTCAATCATAGGTTAATTATCTCTCACCTGGCGTGTGCGTGTCAGATAATATTCGAGCGCTTTGATCAGCCCCGTGAAGTGGGTTACAGGCCGGCGAGTGTGTTTTGTTTCACTTGCTGATCGTATTGTGTCGCTGATGGGATTTGCTAGGAGGACCCAGCTTTCCATATAGGGCGTATTGAAAGGACAAGCAGAGGGTGGTGGCTGGGTGGAGGGGGAGATGGGCAGAGGGTGGGTGGATAGGGATGGGGGATTTGGGATGGCTAAAAGGGTGTGGGCGAAGGGGTGGTAGGAAGTCCCTTCGCTCTCTCGTGTTTACCGAATTCGTGGTAGATTGGGAATTTCAGTTTGGGCGTGAGTGCGATTTCTTTTGTCTGTGTATTTTTCGGGGTGTGAAATGAACACGGGTTTTAGAATTTCACAGATGTCTGTCTTTTTTTTTATACCTTTTCTTTATATTTTTTTCTTTCTCCTTTTCTTAATTTTGGGATATCATACAACCGTTTGTGTTATATACTATATACTTGTCTGTCTGTCTGTCTGTCTGTCATTATCATTTTCAGACTAATTACTTCCTCCCGCCTTCCATCCCTCCTTAAGGGCTGGCCAGTCAGCCTCACATATAATCTATCTCTTGACCACCAACTCCCGGGCAGACCGTCCTACCTCCCTGGATCTGTTTTATTGGCAAGTTGTTGGTAGTGAGGGTCTTCCCAATGATCCCGCGGCTTGGTGTCCCACTGTGCTTGGGAGTAGGGGGGGGGGGACTGGGGGTAGGGAGGGACTGAGGGTAGGGAAAGGATAGAGGCAGGGAGAGAGAGAGAATGGGGGAGGGGTGGAAGGTAGGAACTGAGAGAGAGAAATTGCTATAAAGGGAAAAGGAAGAGGAGGAATGTGCGAGGAAGAGAGGATAGAAGAGGAATGGGAGAGAAGGGGGGTGGAAACAGGTGGTAGGTATGAATAAACTAGACATCCAAACACAACTGTATTTCATAAACCCAAATCGAACACTTTTATGCAATCGGTAAAAGAAGTTTCAACAAAAGTTATATTTCACGGTGAAATTCGAATATATCTCCTCTTTTTGTTGTTGTTGTTGTTGTTGTTTGTTTTTAATCATGTAAGACTCAGTGCTGCAGGGAAGGTCGACGTCAACTGCAAAAAAAAAAAAACCTACTCACTCGCCTTCATCCATTCATTACTTGTAAATACTCTCGTCAAAAAAGTATCTTCATGGAAGGTTTGATGAGTTTCAAAATGAACACTGCGACTCCTGTTGTCTCGGTAGGGTTGTCAAAGTCCTTCGTCTGTTGTGTCATATTGTTTCACTCAATGTCGTAAAGATACTTTTTGGTGCGAGTTGTACTTCTCCCATACAACACCCAATACAATATAGTACTAACATTCACATTCCACTGCCCCCTTCCTTCCTTCCTTCCTTCCTTCCTTCCTTCATTCCTTCCTTGTGTAGAGGTATGAACCCACTTGCTCACATTGTGTAAAATAAACCATCATGGGAGAATAATTTTAAGATCAAGAAATAAAGTGAAAGACATAACCAAGAGTTTATCATTAGCTATGTTTAGCCATATATGAGAAGACATTAGTCATATGTAGAAAACCTCCTGACTAAGATTGAGCACACCGAACCAGACAAGAGACAGGCAGAAAGCCGATTTAGACATAGAAATAGACAGAAAGCTGATTTAGACATAGAAATAGACAAAGTTGATTTAGACAGAAATAGACAAAAATTTGATGTAGATATAGAAATAGACAAACCTGATATAGACAGAAATAAACAGAAACCTACCTAATGCAGACATAGAAAACTGACAGAAATAGACAGAAACTGGAGAGAAAAGCACGAGAACTTACAAGAGGAACGCCTTAAGTTGGCAAACAGGGAGAGGTCGAACGAATCACGGATGCAAAAAGCCTCTTAATTTCGTCCCAGAGAAAAAGAAATCGACGTCCTCTTTAGGCGATTGTCGAGAGGCTGGTAATGCAATTATTGTTCAAGGGACTCTCTCTCTCTCTCTCTCTCTCTCTCTCTCTCTCTCTTTCTCTCTCTCTCTCTCTCTCTCTCTCTCTCTCTCTCTCTCTCTCTCTCTCTCTCTCTCTCTCTCTCTCTCTCTCTCTCTCTCTCTCTTTCTCTCTCTCTCTCTCTCTCTCTCTCTCTCTCTCTCTCTCTCTCATCATTTCTCATCTCATTTATTCACATTCTCTTTCTCTTCTTTACTCTTTCGCTTATTTCTCCCATCTCCTCTGTCTCCACTTTCCCATCACACTCTCTCGCCTCTTCTCCCCCTCTCTCCCACTCCAATTCTATTCCTTCCCTCTCTTCTCACTCTTCCCCCGTTCCTTCTCTCCCGCTCCATATTTTCCTTTCCTCTTCCTTTACTCTCATACCCCCTCACCCTCTCCTTCCTCTCTGTCCTTCATTCATATCCTACTTCTTCCTCTTCCCCACACTTTTCCCTTTACGCTTCACCCACTCTTTTTATTCCCATTCCATCTCTCCCTTCATTCGTTTTTTCCTTCATTTCCATCACATTTCATCCCGTCCCATCTTTTCTATCTCTTCCCTCTCTCCCTCACCCCTCACCCCTCACCCCCTCCTCACCCCCCTCCCTCACCCCTCTCCCCCTCACCCCTCACCCCTCTTAAGTCTTGACGTGGGTCGTACAAAAGTGGTAGGGAAGAAGCTTTGTTTTTGTTTCAGTTCCGGATGTTCTCGGGTTTTTTTTGCCTCGAGAGCTAATGGAAGGCTGGGCGAATATTTTCCCATTTCATCTCGATAATCATATTTCAACATAGGCGGCCCGAGTCTCTTTGAGTGTTGGTAAGATGGTTTTATATGGGAGGGGAATTTATCTATCGTTTTATTTGTTAGTTATTTGTACTATTCTTTTAAATAGTTTATTATTATTATTATTATTATTATTATTATTATTATTATTATTATTATTATTATTATTATTATTATTATTATTTATTTCGGTTTTTTTACATAGTACCGGAAGGTCATTTTAACCATACATAATAAATAAGAAGTATACTTGTGTTTTATTTCGTTTGTAAAGGTAGATAAAACGTAAAGAAAACAAAAATAAAACAGTATATTAGGGGACTTTATCTGTTTTATTTCCAATGTAAAAATGTTAAACCATGGCACTATCGTCCTACCTGCCTCATATAGTAGAAAATGTGGAGAGTTTTTTCACCTTGTTGTTGTAAGTGTGTAGGAAGCTGAGGGGGCAAGATGATGCGTAGAGGTAATCTTATTATGTAAACATCACACACACACACACACACACACACACACACACACACACACACACACACACACACACACACACACACACACACACACACACTCTCTCTCTCTCTCTCTCTCTCTCTCTCTCTCTCTCTCTCTCGGTTGTTTAATAAGAAATAATAACGCAAATGCCCTAATGGACTATATTTTCAGTGCCCCTCAACTTTGTCTTCAATTTCTTTAAAACTTTTTTTCCTAAGTTTACGTAGAGTACACACCTGGGGGTCCACCTGGACTTACCTGTAATTTAATTAACTTATTTTTTTTTAGTTCGAGTCAACTGACATATTCTGCTGTAGTTTACTGAGAGAGAGAGAGAGAGAGAGAGAGAGAGAGAGAGAGAGAGAGAGAGAGGTAGGTGTCCTGTTATGTACCTGGTCATATTCTTTCTCTCCTCTCTTCAAAGTTCTTCCCTTCCCTCAACCTCCTTTCCTTTCCCCCTTCGTCCTTTCCTCTTTCTTCGCTCCCTCCTACCGGTTCCCTTCCTTCCGTTCCACTTTCCCCGTCGACCTCCCTCCAACTCACGAGACAAGACCAGCTGTCACTCCCTCCCTCCTTTCCTTTCTCCTCCCCTGCTTTCTTCTCCCCTCCTCTCCCTTCTTCCCTCCTCTTTCTCTCTTTATTATCGTCCTTCGTCACAAAAAACTCAAATACCTACTCATCCAAAGCGAAAAACCAACCATATCCAAAACCCAACCAATTATAACCCACACCTAACCAAAACTCAACCAACTTCAACCAGAACTCTCTTAATTTCATTTCACTCGACGTTCACAAACTCGTAAACAATAGCGTTGACAGACTTACACACAAAAGACCTGTGGTAATAGTATTTTCTCTAATAATAGCGAGGAAAAATAGCGCTTAGTACAGAAAACGTGTAGAATTTTTCAAGCGATATTACTAGGAATGTTAAGGAATATATGCAGTTTTATTCTTCACTGTTGTGTATATCATATAAAAAATTTAATGTGTGAGTGAGTGAGTGAGTGAGTGAGTGAGTGAGTACTTTAGCCGTGTCTCTACATGTGTGTGTGTGTATGTGTCTCCGTTACTCACCTCTCTCTCTCTCTCTCTCTCTCTCTCTCTCTCTCTCAATGTGGTGATGCATATATTACCTTCCACAAGCTAGGAACACCCTCTACTCCCTCTCCTTCTTACCTCTTACCTCTCCCTCTCTCCCTCCCCACCACTCCTCTCTCCCTCCCCCTCCTTACCTCCTACCTCCCCCTCCCTCCATCCCTCCACCCCTCCCACCTCTCCAGCACATTAGTCCATGACAAATGGCATAAAACAGCTACACATGATAAATTCGCCTCCCATTATCCCAGCAGTAAAACAAATGTAGAAAACTCCTCAGTGTTTACGGCGAAGTTTCTGATGCAGTCTCTCTCTCTCTCTCTCTCTCTCTCTCTCTCTCTCTCTCTCTTATTCACCGGCCAAAACAGCAATTAAGCTTCCTTCTCTCACCTGCCAGAACAGCATCTAACCAGTATATCTCTCTCTCTCTTTTCCCCTTCCTCCTCTCTCCCCCTCCTCCTCTGTTTTCTATCCTTCTTATTCTCTCCCTCTTACCCTCTCCCTCCTCCATAGACAGAACAGCACCTAACCAGTACCTTTCTCTCCCTCACAGCCTGGGCGCAGCAACGACAACTTTTCGTAAGCCGCCGAAGAACCAACACGTGATCGAGGGCAACATCGCCGTCATGAAGTGTGAGGTCGGCAACCAGGCGGGGCGCGTCCAGTGGGCCAGAGATGGCTTCGTCCTCGGTGAGTACCAATATGACGGGTTCAGTACCAGCAGCTATGACGGGTTCAGTACCAGCTGTGGTGGGTTCAGTACCAGCTGTGATGGGTTCAGTACCAGCTGTGAAGGGTTCAGTACCAGCTGTGATGGGTTCAGTACCAGCTGTGACGGGTTCAGTACCAGCTGTGATGGGTTCAGTACCAGCTGTGATGGGTTCATTACCAGCTGTGACAAGGGTTCATTACCAACTGGGAACTGTAGCAAGATGGCGGTGCTAGCTGGGGTCCACAGGATTGAAGTAAGAATCACTGCTATCTTGGGATCGACAGAGACGGATGAGAGTGTTGGCAAAAAAAACCAAAACTTCAGGAATGGACTGAGAGGAGTAAATGATGGTCTCCTGCAGGAAGGGAAGAATACAAGGATATATACAGGGTCCTCCTTCGTCGGGATAACTGGCTGGGTGTGTATGGAGAGAGAGAGAGAGAGAGAGAGGATGGTTTAGTATGGAGAGAAAGTAACATTTAATAGAGAAAGCAGGAAGCAGAAAGGAAAGAGAAATAAGAAGAATTGATGAATGTTGGTAAGAAAAGGAGTGATAGAATAGGATAAAGAGGATGATGATGGAGGAAAGATAAAGAGAGGGTATGAAATAAAAAAAATAAAAAATTCAGAAGAGATTTAGTGAAAGAAAAGTAATTGAAGTTGAAGAGAGAAAAAGAAAAAAAATAAGGTTAACCTCTTGAGTACGATGACTTAAGCCCTTGAGTACGATGACTTAACCCCTTGAGTACGATGACTTAACCCCTTTGTGTGTGTGTGTGTGTGTGTGTCGTGAAGGTGAGGGAGGAGAAACTTGCTTGGAATAGTTTGTTTATGCTTAAGGTAGGAAGGTTATCTATGTTTAGGGAGGGAAGGAGGGGCAAAGGAAGGGTTTGTTAGGTGGGAGGGGAGACAGGAAAGGTTACCTGTATACGAGGGGTGAAAGGGAAAGTTTATCTGTGTTTGGGAGAGAGAGAGAGAGAGGAAAAGGAATAGAAATTTGTGTTGGGAAGAAAGCAGACACGCCATTTAAAAGGGGGAAGGAGAAGATTGAGTGAAGGGAAGGGAGAAAGTTCCATAATCTGATAAAAGAAAGGATGAGAGAAAGTTAGGAAACTGTCTCCCTCGAAGGAAAGTGAAAAAAAAGAGAAAAAATTAGAACTCGGTGACGGTGTGGCAAACTGGTAGGTCTGTCTGTCTGTCTGTCCCCGTCTCTGTCTGTCTGGCTCTGTCTGTTTCTTTATCTGTCTCCTTCAGTTTATTTCTCTCTGTGTATCTGTCTGTTTGTATATTGGCCTATCTCATGGTCTGTCTATCTCTCTCTCTCTCTCTCTCTCTCTCTCTCTCTCTCTCTCTCTCTCTCTCTCTCTCTCTCTCTCTCTCTCTCTCTCTCTCTCTCTCTCTCTCTCTCTCTCTCTCTCTCTCTCTCTCTCTCTCTGATCGTCTCTTCCCAGTTGGAGTGAGTACACTCGAGTTTGAGCCCCTCACAACTGAGCCCCTTGAGGTTGGGAGCTTAAGTTTATCTCAAGCTTTCGTCGCCTCCAGAGTAAATATACCCCCCCCCCCTTCCCAGAGCGACAGACAGACATGATCATCAATACACCTTTCAGGCAGATTATTTTGATAAATTAATATAATACGCTCTCAAGTTTTCCCCTGGGGATTAAGGCACAGTCTGTATTTTTATTTACTTATGATATATATTTTTTATAGGGGAAAGGTAATTAACATTTAGCCAGGTAGATCTTCACACACCTGTAATTAAAAATAGTATTACCTTCGTTTGATGTATCTTTAGTTACGGTAAATTATGTCTTCTGTTCCTCTCTTTCTGCAATGTTAATATCGACGTTGTTGTTAGTGATAAGAGTTAATAATAATGTTTATGTCTTCTCAAATAGGCCTACCTTAGTTAAGAAAATTATTTCAATTTTTTTCTCCAGTAGGCTTATACCTATACCTTACGTAAATCAGTTCAACTCATGAACGTAAATCAGAACCCATGAACGTAAATCAGATCAACTCATGGACGTACATCAGATTAACCCATGAACGTAAATCGGATCAACCCATGAACGGAAATCAGATCAACCCATGAACGTAAATCGGATCAACCCATGAACGTAAATCGGATCAACCCATGAACGGAAATCAGAACCCATGAACGTAAATCGGATCAACCCATGAACGGAAATCGGATCAACCTATGAAATTAGTCAACTCGTAGGGTGGGCTGAAGGCATATTGCTGTACTCTCATTATATAAAGGTAAATGACAGCCTCTTGCCACCTGATGAGCTCGTCTACCTGGGCAAGGGAACGTAATTACCTTAAGGTGACGCCATCATCACTAATCACACCGAGGCGAGGATTATGTGGGCCACGATTTTATTTATTTTTTGTTATTTTTGAAAGAAATATTTGAGTTTGGACTTGAACTTTGTGTGTGTGTGTGTGTGTGTGTGTGTGTGTGTGTGTGTGTTTTCACATATTGAGAGTGTTTTATTTGTAAGTTTATTTTATTTATTTCTTTCTTCTATATCTTGATTTATTTCTGCCCTTCTCCAGTTCGTTTATTTTAAGTGTTTATTTGTCTCCTTTTTCCAACATCTCTCTGAGGGTCCTCCCCTATCCTGTGTGTTTTTGTCAGAAAGGTCGAAGGATGTCATAATGGTTTTAAACCCCCCTCAGCCCCCTGTCTTCTCCGGTCATCAGTTTCTCGTTTCGTCACATCCCCTTGCTTCATCTCCTCCATCATCACCATGTTCTCCCTTCTCTCTCTCTCTCTCTCTCTCTCTCTCTCTCTCTCTCTCTCTCTCTCTCTCTCTCTCTCTCTCTCCTCTCTCTCTCTCCCTCTCTCTCTCTCTCTCTCTCTCTCTCTCTCTCTCTCTCTCCTCTCTCTCTCTCTCTCTCTCTCTCCTCCCTACTCCGTATTCTTGACAAATCATCACCACCACACCATCATCATCACTAACAACAACCACTATCATCACTATCCAATACCCATCACTATTATCATCACTACCCACCACCATCAACACTACAACCATGACTTGTTATCATTGTTGTCATCATTATCATGTTTCTTCTGCATCGTCGTCATCATCATCATCATCATCATCATCATCATCATCATCTCCCCACTACACCAACTCTCCCCGCTACACCAACTCTCCCCGCTACACCAACTCTTCCTGCCATAACTCTTCCCGCCATCTCACGCCATCACCCTTAACTACCACTGTAGCCATAACTAACGGTGCAACCACCATCACCGTTACCACCATTACAGCTACCACCATCACACCTACCACCATCACACCTACCACCATCACAGCTACCACCATGACACCTACCACCGTCGCCATCAACAGCGACCCTTATCCTTCCTTCCTCTTCCTCCAACACCACCCCTTCCATTCTCTCCCCCCAACACCACCTCCTTCCCTTCTCTTCCCCCAACACCACCTCCTTCCCTTCTCTTCCCCCAACACCACCTCCTTCCCTTCTCTTCCCCCAACACCACCTCCTTCCCTTCTCTTCCCCCAACACCACCTCCTTCCTTTTCTTCCCCCCAACACCCCTTCCTTCTCTTCTTACTACCTCCTTCCTTCTCTTCCCCCCAACACCACCTCCTTCCCTTCTCTTCCCACCAGCTTTCCCTCCTTCCCTCTCCCACGTCCTCAGCACCCCCCTCCCCTCTCCACAATTCATTCACCTTTTCACTTCCAGGCATCGCACTCAACCTCCTCTACCCCCCCCCCCGCCTCATGAGTGAACCCCTCCTCATCCTCCCCTTCTTCAACCTCCCCCCCTCCCCCTCCTCCTCATCCTCCATCTTGCCCCCTCCCCCGTGTGCCTCCATCGTCTTGATCCCGAAACAATGGCATAATCAGGGGTGGCTCTGGGAGCCCGCCAGACAGCGACAGGTGACAGGGGATGAAGTGTTTGTTGGCCATAATGGCCCCGCCCTCTGGCACTACTGAATACAGACTCCTTCTCTCCCCCTCCCCCCTCCTCCCGCCACCTCCCTTCCCTCAACCACTTACCCCTCCTCATACCCTACCTCCTACTCTCCCTCCCTCATCCTCCTTCTAACCACTTCCCTCTCTTACCCTCCCCTCCCTACCCTCCATCTCCTTCCTGACACCCTCCTCCTCCTCCCATCCCTCCCCTCCTCTTCCCTACCCTCCTCTCTCCCTCTCTCTCTTCCTTCCTCTCTCCCTACCCCAAAGTTGGCGGGGCGGGGGACCTCGTTATGTCTGAAGGTGTTGGGGTTGCTTTTATATAATGTGTGAGAGGGAGTGTTAGGTCTAGGTACTTGGGTTAATGCTGAAGAAGAAGAAGAAGAAGAATGTGAGTGTAGGTGACGCAGGTGTAGAGAGTGGCGTGCTTGAAGGTGTCGTGCTGTATACAGGTGACGTGTGGGAGGTGTGGCTCTGTAGTTAACTCTTCATAAATCGTGAGGTTGATGTTTTGATTCTCTAGTGATTCTCTTTAGCGTTTTCTTCTCTCTTTTGTGTGTGTGTGTGTGTGTGTGTGTGTGTGTGTGTGTGTGTGTGTTTTACATACCAATACTTTCCTACATGCCATTGCGTGTGTGTAAGAGTTCAAATCCCCTTAAACCAAACCCGTAAAATTCACCATCAAATCACAGTCCAGAGTGTAGCCAAGAGGAGGTAAAAACGTCCACAGCGAATGCCAGCGACGTACGAATGTATTTTGTGATTTTTAGCTTGAAATTGGCGAAACAAACACCGCAATCGAGCATAATTTGTGGGCGGTGAGCTCGTGCGGCGGCCTCCAGCTCCCGCAGGTCGCCACTTTACCGCAGAGGCTCCAGCTGGCCTGCATTGCTCGCTGGTGAACTTTATGTGTCTGTCCATAACATATGTGCCAATTTTCATTTATGTTTATGTACATTTTACGGAAAAAATACAACGAGACCGGATATGACTGGCTCTTAAATACGCAAAGTTACCCGGGCGAGGTAAAGGTTTTCTGTAGGGTTAATCTTGCCAGTTTCGTCAGTCGAGCAGAGGTTCACAAGGCTCGGATCTGTTTACCTGTGGGCGAACCCGCGCTGAGGCCCTACTACCGGAAAAACAGCGGGCGGCATCATTATTCTTATTATTTCCACTCTTATCGCTCAACTGGTTCCGTTCTTCCCTGGCTGGCCTCGGGATCCAAGCTTTTTGGGAAGGTGTCCATAGACTTTTGGTACTCTCAAGACGCCAGTAATAATTTTCACACCTGCTTGGACAAGATACGAAATTGACCTTCAAATCGCCCGGGCCACCTCCCCCTCCCCCGTCTTGAGTAAGCCCCGACAGCTTATACGACAGTGGTTAGGTTAAAGCTTGATCCTCCCCATCCACGCTCAGGAAATGGAGGAATAAAGTGGTGAAACTTGAACCTCTGTGGAACCTTTCTGATAACTTGGCGTTTCTTAAGCACAGAGGAAAAAAAAGCGATAGAAACTTGTAAAAAACGAGAGGAAGAAGGAGGAGGAAACGACAGGTAAGGATGGGAGTCTGTGATTGGTTATATGGCAGTGATGGAGAACCAATGGGAAAGTGTGTGGGGGAGGGCAGCCTTCTTTTGTTTTTTGTTTTTAAAGATATTTTATTTTTTTTTCACTTCGAGTAATATATTTAACTCACTCAAAGAATTATATTCACTTAATCTTACCCTTTAAACACACACACACACACACACACACACACACACACACACACACACACACATACACACACACACATACACACACACACTACCAATACCCATCTACTAAGCAGCTCCTCCCACACACTCATAAGCAAAGCAAAGTTCACACATACTCGTACATTGTTGATGCTATGAATGTCACACTGAGCCCCAGCAACTAAGGTCTTTAAGCTAACACTATAAGGCAGGTCACACACACACACACACACACACACACACACACACACACACACACACACACACACACACACACACACACACACACACACACACACACACACACACACACACACACGTTTATTGCTCCTTCATTACTGCGGGAACATCCACTACTTCAGCCCCGCCACCTGATTATATCGGTTCTCCATTCGTTAATACCTGTGTGTGCATGCGTGCGTATGCGTGTATATGTGGTACTCTGTTTCGACTATCTCTTCACCCTCCTTCCCATTTCTCTTCACACTCCTTCCTTATCTCTCACATTTTTATTCTTAATTCTCCTTTTCTTTTCTCTTCTATTATATACTACTACTCCTCCTCTTCTTCTTCTTTTTTCTCACATTCTGCTGCTCCTCCATCTTCGTCCTTCTCATATTCTTCTTTTTCATATTTCTCTCTTTTCCTTTTTTCTCATTCGACCCCCCTCCCTCTCTCCCCCCCCCCCAACGCCAAGACACTCTTTCTCTTTGTCTCTCCATATTTACTCTGTACACACTATTCCTCCTCGACCTCTCACCACCTTCCTCATATTTCATCTATTATCCTCTTCATTTTTCAACCCTTCTTAGACGATGCTATTTTGTCCTTCCAATCCTATGATATCCTTTTATAAACTGTATCCAACTTCCTAAACGTAAGGATCCTGAAAATGAGTTCCTATAGCGGTTTCTCGTTCCTGTGTCTCGTCTTTTATTCGTTTAGTATCGTATTTTTCTTGGCGTTTCCTCGGCAGAAAATACAAGGAAGGTGTTGTCTTAGGATCCATTGATTAACGTGTTTCAGTGTTTGGTTAGTCAGTTTTATAAGGAGATTATTTTTATTTATTATTTTTTTTTAGTTTAGTTTGCCCTTGAATTATTATTTTTTAGGTCGTTTTCTTTATTTTCTTTATTAAATCACTAAGTTTGTGTTATTTTCTGTTTATTGGTCATTGTCTTGTGGTTTAACTTTCATATTTGTTATCTGTGGTTGTCTAAATTTATTCTTATGCTATTGTAAAATTTTGTGCTTCATATCTTAACCTGAAAGTCGACTTGAGTCTCACTGCTTCCGTTTACTTCTGTTATTTTGCCTTATTGTTCTTCTAGTTATCAACCTTTTGTTCTTCCACACATTATATATCATTTTACTGTACATTATTATTCTTCTGGTGCTAACTCCGGGACCACCTCACTTCACTTCACCTCACCTCACCTCACCTCACCTATGACGTGTCCCAGGTGGTTGTATTAATGGTGGTGTGTTTTAAGATCACATCACTAGAGGGTGTGTTGTGTTGTGTTGTGTTGTGTTATTAGGTCACATCACACTAGAGGGTGTGTTGTGTTGTGTTGTAAGCTCACATCACAGGAGACTCCGCTGCATCCTGACCACTGATACAATTTTAATATTTATTCTTCAGAAGGAAAAACCAAAACTAGGAAAAAAAATTACCACAGTAAAAAGAAAGAAAAATGTGGACAAAAATTCTATCCTTTGAGACCAGGACAAACTTTTCACAGCAGCGACCTAATACGAACCTCCACGGCTGACCTGACCTTAATCCTATTCGAAGTTTCTGACTGCTATTAATTACGGAACCCAAAACCACCTCTTTTAAGAAGCTGTTCAGATGCCACAGCTGGTCTTCAGGTAAAATTACAAATATCATTCTCTTGCCCCCAAACTTCAGGTGTGTTAATAACGCCGTGAGAGAGAGAGAAACAGCCTTTATAGTAGGTCACGGGAGGGGTCATAATCTGAGGCTTTGAGGGAAGGAGAGAGGGAGGGGAGAGGGGTAGGGCACACTGTGGGGCTCGTCTTGTTGCCTCCTTAATGCTTGTAGTTGGAGGAGTTTGGCTTTCCAGGGGGGGGGGTTGAGAAAAACTCCTTCTTGATTATTCATGTAACCTTTCGACCTGAATAAACACAGGAGGAGTTGGTGGTGGGAGAAAGTGACAGAAGGAAAGAGAAAGAGGGAAAGGTTGTCAGGAGAGAGGGAGGGAAGATAGTCAGGAAGAAAGAGAGGGGAGATAGGAAGAAAAGGGAGGGAGGGAGGGGGGGGGAGAGATAGGAAAAAGGACAAATACATTGATGGAAGGAGAGTGTATGTGTGTCTTAAAAGAATAAAAAAGAGAGAAAAACTGATGCAAGAGATATTGAAGGAGAGAGACAGGAAAAAAGAGAGAGAAAAAGACCATGATGCAGAGATGAGAAATACAAGAAGCGAAAGAGACACAAGATAAGATAAACAAGGAGAGAGAGAGAGAGAAAGAGAGAGAGAGAGAGAGAGAGAGAGAGAGAGAGAGAGAGAGAGAGAGATATAACAGAACTATAGAGACACACACATACACACTCCCACCTGAGGAATAATGATAAATGCTACCCGAGGGTTTCACTTTTATCCACGAGCTGAATTGGATAAACTCCACTACCTCTCAATAACATTTTGGAGGGAATTAATGTATGTTTCTGGCTTAAACTCTATTGATCTCAGACATTTCCGACCGCCAAATGTTTCCCCAGTTCGTGTGTATCTTGTGTGTAAAGTTATGAAAGCCAGGGAAATGAAATGTGTATGTTATTTCACAAATATCATTCGGCCAATTTTCTCGTTATTGGTATTCCTCTTTCTCCTTACATCCTTTCTTTTTATTCTTTCCACCTCTTTTATTCTTCAGTTCCTTCTCGTCTTTTTTCCTTATTCTCATTCTCTATCTTTCTCCTGTTTGTGTTAGTCATTCTCTTGTTTGTCTCTTCTTCTTTATCTGTGTCTTTGACTGTCTAAAGTTCGTACTACTTCACTGACGTTATAGTGAACATAACTTAAGCAACTACTGTTAGAGACCCATGGTGACTGCTGCCCTCCTGTACTTAGTGTACAAGTTGGTGAAACACGGGTTGAGAAGTGTGTGTGTGTGTGTGTGTGTGTGTGTGTGTGTGTGTGTGTGTGTGTGTGTGTGTGTGTGTGTGTGTGTGTGTCTGTCTGTCTGTCTGTCTGTCACATACACACACACACACCACACACACACACACACACACACCACACACACACCACACACACACACACACACACACACACACACACACACACACACACACACACACCCACCACACACACACACACAAAAGAAAGACATATCCCCCCTTAATTTTTTCCTGAATAGTAAACGCCTCAAGGCTGGTTTATGATTTGACTAGCTCACCAATAAACCCGAGTTATATTCTCTTCTACCTCACAAAACAACAGGGGAAGAGGGAGACGGGGGAAGGGGGGAGGAGGGAGGGAGGGGGGTAAAAAAAATCATCTCCTGTTTTTGTCACTCGTTTAATCACGGAGGCGTGGTGGTTAAGAAGAGGCACATTAATCAGTGTTTTGTTTGAAGGGTAATGAGGGTAATGAGAGGTCAAAGGTCATGAGTTAGGATCATAAATATCGAGATCAGAATATGAATGATGACCCCTCCCTCATCCCTCACCCCTCTCTAATCTCCCTCTCTCACCTCCCTCACCCCGCCCACTGGGAGACTTACCCTTGCTCTCCTAGTGTGTGTGCGTGTACGTGCGTGCTTGCGTGTGTGTGTACGTGCGTGCTTGCGTGTGTGTATGTGCGTGATACATTTTTTTTAATCCAAACACACATCCTCCTCCCCCCCCCTCACCACCCCATCATCTCATCAAACTGAGGGTAAAATCTCCCTCATTACGCCACCACGCACAGGATATTACCACCAACAACCATTAAACCCCCAGCCGGAGAGGAAACACACTACATGAACAAAATAAATATCTGAAAATTACTCACCACCATACAACCAGGAATTACGTAAACACTAAATTGAATAAACACACAGACATGGTAAAGGTGTATAATGAAGGGGATGTTGTGTAAATGAATAAACATAGACATGGTAAAGGTGTATAATGAAGGGGATGTTGTGTAAATAAATAAACATAGACATGGTAAAGGTGTATAATGAAGGGGATGTTGTGTAAATAAATAAACATAGACATGGTAAAGGTGTATAATGAAGGGGATGTTGTGTAAATGAATAAACATAGACATGGTAAAGGTGTGTAATGAAGGGAATGTTGTGTAAATGAATAAACATAGACATGGTAAAGGTGTATAATGAAGGGAATGTTGTGTAAATGAATAAACATAGACATGGTAAAGGTCTATAATGAAGGGGATGTTGTGTAAATGAATAAACATAGACATGATAAAGGTGTATAATGAAGGGGATGTTGTGTAAATGAATAAACATAGACATGGTAAAGGTGTATAATGAAGGGGATGAGGACCATGGGGGAAAGGCATTCATTAAGAGGTGTTCATTCATTCACTTTAAGGTTAATTAATGGGTCTATGTGGGTGACCTTTGACCTCTGTAGGTTATAGTGATGGATCTGGGTCAGGGTGAATGAAGGGACAGGCGGAATTATTGTTAGGAATGAAAGAAGGAAGATGGAAAATTATTGCTAAGAATGAAATAAGGAATTGGGGAAATTATTACTAGGAATTTAGGAATGAAAGAAGGAATAGGGAAAATATCTAGAGGGTGAGAGAAGGACTGAGGGCTAGGGACGGCCAAGGCTAGGGTTGGCCAAGGCTAGGGTCGGCCAAGGTTAGGTACAAGATGGAAGATTTAAGACGACGAACCATGAGGGAGAGAAACCAGGGCGCGCTCGATTATTGGCTAACAATTGACCACTCATAAGCGTTGCAACAAATGCTCGAGCGATGAGTGGATAACGACCCACCAATCACAAGCGTTGTTTTTGTAGGTGCCTGCGTTTGTATTGGTCGTAGGTTGGGTTCCCCGGCAGCCTTTGTTGAGGGAAAGAAAAATACGACTGTTCCTCCTCCCCCCCCCCTCTCTCTCTCTCTCTGCTGTGATCAATGTTAGGAGGAAGAAAAAGAGAGATATAATCTTTCTCAGCCTTGGCGGGGTAAATATTAATAAGAATGACTGACTGTCACTCTCTATTGGCAGTGAAATATTAATTTTATCTTAAAGTTGTTTCCTGTTAAATTAAAATCATATCGCATATTATTCTAGTTACTCAAAATTAAAATACCCGACGTTGCTCCTTGGTAGAATATTCGATTCGTATACTAAGAGTCATGGGTTCGATTCCTAACTGGAGTATTGTTCCCTCGTCGTACACTAATAGTCTTTGTGGCACTCAGTAGTAAACAAGTGGACTATCTGGTACACTGAGAACAGCACCTGCGTGGCCTAATATCCTGCCAGGGGGGAGTGAAGGGGTAACACATTAGCTCCTGAATGTTGAAATAATAAGATTAGAACAACTTTTACGACTCAACTTGTATCAGAGGTGGGTGTGGCTTGTATACATAACATAGAATACATACATACATACATACATACATACTAAACACACACACACACACACAATGAATGATATACAACATCTCGTTTTACAAATAAAAAACAAAAACTTTCTCCATATTTAAATTTGAGGGAAAGTTCCAGTGGAGTAAATAAAAGATATATCCGGGCCTGTGAAAATAATAAAACTAAACACCTGCTCTATAATTCCCGGCGAGTTATGAGCCTCAGTGATGTAAAGTTCACAGTCGAGTTGATATGGACGAGCAGACCGGAGGAGAAGGTGGGAGAGGGAAGAGGAGAGGAGGAGAGGGAGAGAAGAAGGTGGGTGGGGAGAGAAGAGGAGGTTGGTGGAGGTGGGGAACAAGAGGAGGGAAGGGAGAGGAGGTTGGTGGGGGTGGGAAGAGAGAAATGGGAGGGGAACGGGATGAGAAAGCGGAGAAGGAAAAAGATGAAGGAGACGGTAGAAGGGAGGCAGGAGAAGTAGGAGGGGTGGGGAAGAAAAGAAGTAGGCTTGGAGGAGGTAGGGATTGCAGGAGGAGGGTGGGGGGACAGGATGAGGAAGAGGAGGATTGTTAAGGAGGAGGGTGTGGTGGGGGAGGAGGGAGCACTGCTAGGAGGAGGAGTAAGAGGAAAGCGGCTAATGAAGAGGAGGGGATGATTAAGGAGGCTTTTGCCAAGGAAGGAGGGCGAAAGAGGAGGAGGAGGAGGAGGAGGAGGGGGGAGAAGTAGGTTACCAGGAAGAGAATGTTTGTAATAAAGGAGTGAAGGAAGGAAGCGAGAGTGTGGAGAAATGGGTCTTCAGGAGGAGGAGGAGCAGGAAGATGATGATGATGATCCGTGAGATAATAGGAAGTGACTGGGTAAAGAGGAGGAGGAAGAAGAAGAAGAAGAAGAAGAAGAAGAAGAAGAAGAAGAAGAAGAAGAAGAAGAAGAAGAGGAGTAAGGAGGTTCAGGTGATAGAGAGGGAACAGTTGGTGATGGATAAGGAGGCAGATAGGGATATGTAATATAACAGGTCGGTGAGAAGGACGAGTTATGCTTCAGAGAGAGAAAGAGAGAGAGAGAGAGAGAGAGAGAGAGAGAGCAGGAAATAACTCTGAAAAACAGGATTTGCGTCGACTTGGGTGTTAGAGAAAGTTAGGGGGAGAAGGTAGGGAAGTAGGTAGTGAGGTAGTGGGCTTGGGTATAACCCCTCAATCAACCTACGTTTCCCACCATTACCGAGGAAGACAATTAGTGCGTGTGGAACTCGAGCAAGTGCGTGACCCGCCTACCCAAGTACTGCCACCAGCGTCACGGACCCAACACGACTCACTGTTATTCGACCGTTCCTAGAAGCTTGTTAGGAGTGCTGAGGTCTTGGGATATGGATATTAGAGGCTTGTTATTGCCGTGTAGAACCGTGACGTGATTGTTAAACTACGATTTATCCAACGCTGAAGGTTCTCTACGCATACTACGGTACATAATGTTAAGGGGATCTGAAACCTTTGTCCTGTGAAAACTTATAGATTCCAGTAATAACTCGCGTGTTTGTGTTGAAACAAAATCGCAGAGCAGGTCAAATAAATCAACACGGTTACGACAGCCTGATATATTTCATTCCGGTTTGCAATGTTATTTGTTTTCATTACGTGAAATCAGTTGTTTGGGATTCGTAACATGACAAATTGGTGAAACAAATTGCCTTTACTGTATCCATTGTTTACTGTAGCCATTGTTTACTTAACTTACAAATTACAAGTGCAGTAAACAGTTTAGTTGATGCTGTGTAAGTTGATATAAGTTTTGAGGACTTTTCGTGAACTGAGAAACTCGCTTGATTGTTCAGAAGAAATTAAATTTGTTGTCCCTTGTACCTTCAAAAAGTCTTTTAGAGAGTACGTCAACAGATGAGGTCAGTCGCCTCTCTTAAGTCCGGTTGAGTAAGAAATAAATGTTTGGATAATCGTCAAATTGTTAAAAAAACAAACAAGTGAACTGAAAAATGAGAGAATGGGTGTTGATAGTTTATGTTAATGATGTTAGTTGGCGTTAATGTTAATATCTCGCTCATTAAATGTTTCACAGCGTCTCACAGGGGCTCACGGGATCTCGCAGAAACTCACTCTTGCCCCTTCAAAGCTGAGATATTTATATGTATACTGGGACATTGGGGCATCGAAAAAATACCCAAATATTTACTCTGTGCCCATTTACTATCTGGGTATATATATTTTTTTTCAATGAACCTGTATGTATTTTTATGTATAGATATAAAAGTAATGAAGGAAAAATGTTATATGTTAATTACCGGGTTTCACATAAGCTAACTTCATATATGATAGATAGATAGATAGATAGATAGAGAGATAGATAGATAGATAGATAGACAGACACCAAACATTAAGGGAGAACTCATTAGTAAGTATCGTCTTCCGGTTGTCTTTATTTTCTTTCTCTCGTCTGGGAAGAAAAGAAGAAGAAAAAAGATTAATTTTCTTCGCCAAAGTCCAATTCTCAGCGACCTGGCAAGAGTCACAAGTCACCGCGCGATCATTAGTTGCCGGCGAGTAGCAGACGACCCCGGGAGCCATCAGATGACCCCAGGAGCCACCAGATGACCCCGGGAGGCAGCAGACGACCCCAGAAGCCACCATCAGATGACCCCGGGAGCCAGCAGACGACCCCAGCAGACCAGTAGATGACCTCTGAAGCCATTAGATCGCGGAGGGTGACGACTCTGACTTCACCCTGACCCCGCCTCGTCAAGGCTAATATGACCAAGTTATTATTTACGTTGGCAACACAACACTCGCTCGCTGGCAACACTGATGACAGCGCCATTAACATCAGTGACGCTGACTCGCTAATGGTGCCGATAAGTCGTATGCGTAGTGGCGTACTGAGAGTGTAATAATGAACGAGGTCAAACACATTGATAATTACATCAAATGCAACTGAAACGTAATTAAACGCTGGTAATTACATCTGCAATAATAATGATACCACGTGACTAAAGAGATGAGAATTACGTCAATAAATCACTAGAAAAAAATGGTTCAATAACACAATCAAGAGTATTAATGACAAAATTAATAAAGTTAAAACCATCTGAAACCATCTGGTACATTTGACAAACACTAACAATGGTATTATACAACGTTAACAAACTTCAATACAGTTACCAAACACGACAAAACTATTTGGTGATGTTGACAACTTTCTCTGATAGTCACACCGTTGGTTAAGGCTGACATCACTAACTAACTAGGGTCAGTTGTAGGTAATTAAAGGTGTTAAGGTAGGACACATTTTATTATTTTAGGTAAGATCACTATACACAGACAACACCTTGATAGTCGTGAGTTCTTAAATGCCAGGTACTATTGTCATACTCTGTTTACCTGTCGTGACTATCCACTTGCACACACGCTACGTTACCATAGTGTCATGCTCAAGCAACACAGTGTCACGCCACCTTACCACAGTGTCACGCCACCGTACCACAGTGTCATGCCACACCACCACAGGCAGACAACTTACGTATCTTCATATTACTGCTACAAAAAATTATTTTATTTTTCCGAGGAATTTAATTAACTTTTTTTATCAAGGTAATTAGATGTTGCATGATGGAGCTGCAGACAGTAGTGAGTACACCTGCGTATATTTCTCCCTGGCTTGTAGGTAGTATGTATGACGTAAAGTGTTTAATGAAGTTAGTATCTATTTGGTGAATTAGGTCCGTGTATAATGGTGAAGTTGACTGAAGAAGTTTGGGTAAAGAGAAATGGAGAAAACAACAGTTAATCAACAGTAGTGTGAGGGGGGGGTAGCTGACGGGAAGTTTAGGTTTACGACTGCTAATGTTGATCCGGGAATTATTACTTAGCACAGGACACAATGATCCACCTAACTTTGGGGGTCATAAATCTTAATGCCAGAACTCTGATCTTGTCACAAGTTTGTTCTATCAGAGAGGATCAGTGGCGCCAAGGGTTGGGAGGAAGGTGGTGGTAGTGGTGGTGGTGATGGGTGGTTGGGAGGGAAGGTTGTGATGGTAGTTGTTTTGGTGAGTGACGGTAAGTGTTGGTGGTAGGTGGTGATGGAGGAAAGGTGGGGAGTGGATGGAGGTTGAATATGCCTCAGTATTCCTCTCGGTTCACTACCTGTCCTGATCTGGTATACTCAAAACATTACATACCTAAGACTCGACCGACCATTTTGTAATCATTTTGTCATCGAAACCTACCCGACCACCATCCGATTCGACCAAAGCCTCTCTCCGATATAGCTCAGCACTTTAATTCAGTTATCCAACCAGTAGCCCTGATAACACCCGAATTATTCCCCACCTAACCGAATCACCACTCGACCTAACCACCACCCGATACAATCATCACCCAGGACCCTTCCCGACCAATTCTAACCCGTCCCGACCCGCCCCACCCAACGAATACCCGGACAATCAATCCCCCGACCCGCCCCGACCGCCACCCGATCCAGCAGTAACGATCTAACAGGAACAAAACCGCGACGGGTCATATGACGTGATAATGTGTGGGAGCGATGGAGCTTCTCCTTCGTGCCTGGGGTCATCTACTGTCAGGCTGAGGTCAGGACGGGGTCAAGCCGGGCTCCCACGGGGTCCTTGAGGTCTTGGCTGGAGGTCCTCGCTCCGCTACCGCCCGAAACTACCTCCAGGAACTCACCCAATCACCCCTACCTCCACCTGTCACCTCTCTCTCCTTCAGTCACCTCCCCCCTTCCTACCACCTCTCCCCCTTCCCACCACCTTCCCTTCCTTCACCTCTTCCCCTCCCACACCTCTTCCCCCCCTCACTCATCTACCCCCTCCCTCCCTTCCGCCCACACCTCAGCAGTGAAATCTCTCCCCACCACTTCACCTTCCGCCCCTACTTCCACTTCCTCCCGATCAAAACTCACCATCTACCCCCCCACCCATCTTGCCCCCCACCCATCTACCCTCTCCCCACTCCATCTTCCCCCTCCCCCACCCACTCCTCCCACCCATTCCACGCCTCTTCCTTCTCCCTGTCCGTCCCAACACACCGTGGACTGAGGTAGGTTGAAGGGATTGCTCGGATTATCACGAGTTTGTGCTGTGATATTTGTGTTGTTACAGGTGTGTGCGTGTGTTCGTGTGTACTACGTAAGTGTGTATATGCATGTGCGTGAGTGTGCATATGCGTGGGGTTATGTGCATATGCATGAGTGCATGCATATGCTTGTGCGTGTGAATATATATTTGTTTTGTTTTGCACGGTAAAGGAAAAGAATGTCATTGAGTACGGAACAAACAATGGAGAGGAGGAACAAATATCGAGAATGCAGGATCGTGTGAGGGAGGGAGGGAGACAGAAGAGGGAGGGAAGGAAGGAAGGAAGGGAGGGAGGGAGACAGAAGAGGGAGGGAAGGAAGGAAGGAAGGGAGGGAGGGAGGGAGGACAGAAGAGGGAGGGAAGGAAGGAAGGGAGGGAGGGAGGGAGACGAAGGGGAGGGAGGAAGGAAGGGAGGGAGGGAGGGAGGCGAGGGAAGGAAGGAAGGGAGGGAGGGAGGGATGGAGGGAGAGGCTCAAGAGACGACCTGAGGTGCGTGTGAGTGATGACTGTAATTTATGAATGGCCGCCACCCAGCTGTTGTCACTACCAAGAAGGCGGCCAGACCAAATTTTCAAAGTTTTTAATAAAAGTCTTGTGTTAAGGAAACTAAGACCTTAAGACCTCAGAGAGCGGGTGCTTCACG
Source organism: Homarus americanus (assembly GCF_018991925.1). Taxonomy (NCBI): domain Eukaryota; kingdom Metazoa; phylum Arthropoda; class Malacostraca; order Decapoda; family Nephropidae; genus Homarus; species Homarus americanus. Next base: position 512,177 of record NW_024727421.1, read on the forward strand.
ACCCTGCCAGTTGAACCACCTAAGATTTGGTGAATGGTGCTTCATGATCCTTCCAGTCTCTATTGTTGATTCATATTATGGATATATTTGCACATGGATTCAATTCCTGTGTTGTGGACTTTCCATCATAGGGAAATTTCTAAAAGCTGGGGGAAAACTTTTATCGTTTCATGCATGGCGATCACTGTCTCACTTTAAGGAATTTCCCCCAACCAACTAGAATTTTCCCCTCTGAAGTTTTAGTCAAATTTAAACCTCTCATTTTTACAAGAGTTACCCAGACTTTAAGATCGTGGCATCAACGCCTTACCCCATCCCATTATCAAGTGGTGACAGAGAGGGAGGGAGGGAGGGAGAGAGAGAGAGAGAGAGAGAGAGAGAGAGAGAGAGAGAGCACTAGATCGTGGTTATATGGTGGTGGTGGTAGTAGTAGTGGTGTTGGTGTTGTGCCCTGGCCTCCACACATCTTAGGTATCCCGGCCTCCACACACCCTAAGTACTACCCTGGCCTCCACACACTCTAGGTTACCCGGCCTCCACACACACTAGGTTACCTGGCCTCCACACACCCGAGGGATCCTGACCTCCACACACTCTAGGTTACCCGGCCCCTTGCAATAAAGAGTTAGGCAGCATTTCTCACGCTCCATAATTGCATCAAACGACCTGACTATATTTCACTCGCTTTGCAGGAATGTCACTATAGCGTTTGGCCAAGTACAAAAAAGAGGCCTTCTGTGTGTGTGTGTGCGTGCGGTGTGTGTGTGTGTGTGCGTGCGGTGTGTGTGTGTGTGTGTGTGTGTGTGTGTGTGAAATGATAATTACCTGAACTAAACATTTTCTCTTTACATCCTTGAAAAAAAATAATTAAAATAAATATATAAATACTCAGGCTCATTAATTATTCTGAATTATTGTAAATATTAGAGTCAAACTCAACCTAATCGACGTAAACAAACTCGATTAAACGCGTAATTGGGAAAAAATGAGTTGACGAATGGCAGAACACGAAGGAAAACGAGACAGTGGTAACAAAAAAAGGACAAATGAAAGTACACGAAAGAAGGAAAACTTTAGCAGGAAAATTGGGGAGTGGAGTAAATGAGACTGAAGAGGAATAAGGAGTAAAGATGTGGAAAGATAACTTGCAATAACTCTCGCTCGTGGGAGGAAACGAGGAAAGAAAAGAGAGAGAGAGAGAGGGGATATATTTCTCAGTTTGCCTTTGGGGATTTAAATTGCAATGTTCCTTTTATTTGAGGGTGGAGAAGAACGAGAAGGAGGAGGAGGAGGAGGAGGAGGATTTATAAATATATTCTTGTATGTATATATAAAAACAAATAAACGACAAAGAATAAAGGATATAAAGAAATATAAGATAAATAAAAGTAGAAAATAATAAATGAGAGAGAATACAGAGTAAGATAACGGTAGAGAATAAGGAGAGAAAGAGGGGATTGAGATAATGCAGGTGGTTAAATTATAAAGATAGGAGCAGCCTTGAAAACAAATAATTCAGCCAGGACAAGGGTGTTGACCTGTGTGACCTCTGTAAGTGAGGTAGAATGTGAGGTCAACCTGCTGAGGCCAGACACGGGAGGCCAACCACGCCAGGGGGCAACGATCTTGATGTTCCTGTAAAGACTGGGACAAAAAGTGAATTAGATCATTGTATTTCTGTCTGTCTGTCTGTCTGTCTGTCTGTCTTCCTCTTAACTTTTTTCTGTTGACATTTAATTATACCTTATTCATTTCCATATAATAGTTATCACATGACTTATAAGATACAATATATCAATAAACTAAAAAAGTAAAATTAAATAATACCAGAAAAAAAAACACGATTAAACTCTTCTGTGTGTTAAAACAATTAAACCACTCTTAAGTTTCCTGGAGTCTCGGGAATTCGTAAGAAGTATATTTTTTCCCTAAAATGGAGACGAGAGAAAGGTTCCTCTTACGATAAAGTCCTGTGTGTAATTTCAACCTCATCATCGTGTCGTAACTTAGAGTCAGTTAGAGGCGTTCTCACATCACCAGCTTTGAGGGGGAGGGGGGGGGAAGGGGGAAAGTTTATTTTAGGAATTTTTGCTACAATCTTAATTTTTTTTTGTGTGTCACTTTAATGTTTATTTTCTTTAAGGTTCGTACGATAAATTTTCCTTCTATTGGAGTTATCTGAACCATATATGTATCTGATTTAAGTTATGGCTAGGGGAAAAAATAACGCAGAGAAATTGGATTGAGACATACTAAGACTACTAAGACATACTAAGACTATACACTACCATATTTAAAGGGAAAAAACCCCATAGGAACCTTTGAAATTGTAGACCCGACGTGAAAAAACAACTTATGAACACCAGTTAGGATACATAGATAGATATTAAAACGACACATACGTTTTTATTAATCGTATATATGAACTTGTCTGCCAGCTAAAGGTAAAAAAAAAAAAGCTTTCGTAAATATGGCATAACAAAAATGGCCAAGTTAATTATGGTGTGAGGTAGGAAGCGGGGAGGAACCGGTTTAGCTTCATCGAAATAGTTATATAAATTTATGGATCACATGAAGATTAACCCCCTAGTTTATATTACCTAAATATTAACATTAACCTAAGTTAACCTAATCTAACATAACCTAACCCAACCTAAACTAACCTAACCTAAACTAGCCTAACCTAAACTAACCTAACTTAATCTTCAGGTGATCCAGATTTAGCTATGAGAGAGAGAGAGAGAGAGAGAGAGAGAGAGAGAGAGAGAGAGAGAGAGAGAGAGAGAGAGAGAGAGAGAGAGAGATTGTCCCTCCAGGGTGTAATAATGGCTGTTTATAGGACGGTTTCCTCCTAATCATTCTATTGTTCTCTTCTTAATTTTCTTCTTGTAGTCTCCCCACCCTAAGTGCCTGTCTGTGTGGGTGTCTGTCTGTCTGTCTGTCTGTCTGTCTGTATCTGTCTGTCTGTGTGTGTACCTGTGTGTGTATGGATATATATCTGTATAAATGTCTCTGTAAGAAAAAATGGATATATAAGTGTTTGCATGTGCGTGAAAGGTATGCATGTGTGTGTGTGTGTGTGTGTCACTGCTCTCAGGCGAGCCACCACACGCAACACTCCTCGTCCAATAGATACTTAATTAAGGAAACTCGCATGGTTCCTCTGGGGGATTTTGCCGAATGCCTGGCGACTCTCTCCAGAATTCAGTGGGTGTAGTGCGTCCCTAAACTTGTGTGAACCCGACCACGACTGCGTTTGTCAGTCAGTTAGTTTGTTTTATCCACCTGGTTATTTATCGGGTCAGGTCGGCACAGTTGGAATAATGAAGGTGTATATTTAATTATATATACATTTTTTATTTATTTATTTATTTATTTATTTTTGCTAATGACTTCACCTTTTATTTTTGTTTTTAAATGTGTCTTTTATTTTGGGTACGTAAGGTTTTTTTTGGTATGTTGTGTGTGTGTGTGTGTGTGTGTGTGTGTGTGTGTGTGTGTGTGTGTGTGTGATTATTCTCTCTCCAGCTCCTTCTCTTTTGCTCTAATATACACGCATGTAAATATTCTTGCACTCGCTTTCCTTCTCGTTTTTTCTCTCTTATCTCTCTCTCTCATTTCTCTATCTGTTTTTTACTTTTTTTTTCGTTTTTATTTGTTTTATTATCTTCTCTCTCTCTCTCTCTCACCTGCTGTACTGTTCCTAGATTCACAGGTTGTCCAACAGAGCCACTGAAACCCACGACTGCCACCAAATGTATTAATGCCTGCCTCTTGTGTTATGTATGTATGTATGTATGTATGTATGTATGTATGTATTAGGACAACATCTACACACACACACTTTAAGAGTCTTCGCACTGTATACCCTCGTCATCCACTAAGCGCTCTCCCTCGTTCTTATCATTATACAGTTTCCCAGAAGCATCAGAGTGTAGAGTCCGTGGCCCTGCGGTTATATATACGTGGCGAAACGGCCCGTAACCCCGGTCTGTTTACGTCCGTATAGCACTGTTTTCCCCTCGGAATTGGGAGCTGTTATCATGTTTCCGCTAGCGAGGTGGTTGGTGGCCTCCCAGACCCACGGAGGCAAGCTGGAGGTTGAGAAGGTGAGGTGGGAGAGGAGAGGAAGAGGAGGAAAGGAGAGGAGGAGAGGAAACGGTAGGAAAGGAATGAGGGGAAGGGAAAGGTAAGGAGTATGAATTTGAGGAAATTAAAAAAAAATGGAGAAAGGAAAGGAAGGAAATGAAATGGAAAAGGAAACAAGAAAAAGAATGGAATAAAAAGAAACGACGGAAGGGAGCAAAGAGAAAAAGAATAACGCGGCGAAGAAGAGAAGTAAGAATGGAAAGAGAATTAAGGAGGAAACGAATACACACAGAATAAACAAATACAAACATGGAGTGTAATAAAAAAAGAAAGAGCTGTAGAGGAGTGAGGTGAAGGAGAAGAAGGAGTAACTTCAAGAGGGGAGAAAAAGAAGGGGAAAAGACGTGGTTGGAGGAGGGTGAAGAGAGAAGATGTAAAAATTCAACAGAGAAATGGGGGGAATAAATTTTTGCACGTTGTTTACTCGTTCGTGGAAAGAGAGTGAACTGGAAGATAAATGAGAGAGAGAGGGATAGAAGGAGGGAAGGGCAGAGAGAAGGAGGGAGAGAGACAAAGACAAGGAGAGAAAGACAGACAGAGAAGAAGGCGAAAGAGAGAGAAGAAAGTATTGAAGAAGGAGAACAAAAAAAAGAAGAGAATATAAAACCGTGTCAGAAAGAGAGGAGAAATAAAATAGCGGAAAAGACTTTGTTTGTGTGTATATGTCAGGGCAGCACACGGAGGCCATGTTGTGTGTGACCGGGTAGTGTAAATATCTACCAGATGGGACCAGTCAGTCAATACCGCGGCCGCTCTACTGATTTGAACGTTCTCTCCCTGCGCTGTTCTCTTGTGCTGTTCTCTTAGTTTTATGTCACTGAATTAGTATTATAAACTGTAGGTTGTTTTTATTGTGTAAATTAGACACTCCAGCTGGTTGGACTGGGTTAGTTTAGGTTAAGTATCGTTAGTGTGGTTATTCTTTAGGTGAAATTAGCTTAGTGAGGCGAATCTTCATGTTAGTCGATATGTGGTAAAGTGTTAGATGTTAACTGAGTGGCGGTAGAGTGAAGTAAATTAAACAGTGACCGACTTTATAAACTTTTTTTATAGTTGAGGAAGAAACTGATCTTCCTCCCTCCATTATTCCTTAAACTTCACCCTCTGGGAAAGCGACATCTGCCTCAAGAACGGACGTCATCTCGCATCAACTCACTCAGAACCACATTACCATGTATTATGCGCCCTATGTGTGGGTTCAGGCGGTGGTACTGTATATAGAATTTACACACACACACACACACATATATATATATATGTTTCATCTATATTGTTAACCTCTATCGACACGCTTGATGGGAGCGCAACCCTAATGTACTGATGCTGTAACCCAGCATTAATATCAAGATCGATGGGTGGTCCCCTCTGTGATGCCCGCATGCAAGCTTCCTCCTCCTCCTTCCTCCTCTCTCCCTCCTTCTCTTCCTCGCTGTGGGCTTAATTACCTCGTCAGTCACCTGTCGACGCCGCTGCCTCTTCCAGGGGCGTTCATCATATAATCGATGTTGATGAATTTTTCAAGGGGGGCGTTAGTGGCTCCTTGGGAAGGGGTGGTTCGTGTGGTAGACGTCAATGTTATTTCTAAAGCTTCGATTATGTATGGTTGATGACGCTCATTTTCTCAATAGGCGTTGATGAATTAAAATGTTGAAGCTCCTGCCCTCAACCTTCAGCTTGTAAGTAAACCAAAATAACTAAAAAATTACGTGGGTTAATTTGACTTAATCTCACATTTTTATATCAGAGTTGTGGATGATAGGGTCGAGTCTCTACTTGCTTTAGCCGACATGCTTCACTATTTCCACCAAGCCATTGGTTGTTAGGCGAGTGTGACACCTTGAACAGACTCCCTTTAATAAGGTGTATCGTCGACTTGATTTCAGGGTGGGGTTCCTTCCCTCCCCCAGCCCCCCCCCCCCTCTCTCACCCTTCCCGTATTTCCGCATCTCCCTCACTCATTTTGTCGCCTCCGCCACCATTACCACAGGCGTGGTGAGTGAGTGAGTGAGTAAGCGGGATGGGTGAGTGAGTGAGTAGGCAGGGGTGAGTGAGAGTGAGTGAGTGAGTAGGCAGGGGTGAGTGAGTGAATGAGTGAGTAGGCAGGGATGAGTGAGTGCGTGAGCGAGCAGGCAGGGGTGAGTGAGTGAATGAGTGAATAGACAGGGATGAGTGAGTGAGTGAGTGAGCAGGCAGGGTCAGGGGTTGCTCACTCGTGATTATTCCATTAATAGTGCCGTCATGCATGACTGAACTTCCTCTCGTCCAGTCCTTAGTGAAAGCAGGACGGAGCAGGTAGCAGTAAGTAGCAACTTGGAGTTTGTGACGGATACCACTCCCAGATCTGCACCAATTAAAGCAAGTAGCAGGAGCACTGATAGGTAACAATTAGGACTCCAAGTAACAGGTAGGATATCCAAGTAACAACAGGGAGACGTAACATGTAGAACTCCAAATAGCAACAACAATAGCAATAGGAACTAGACAGAATAGTATTGTGACACATGGGTCGGGGTAGGAAGTGTGTAGGAGCTGTTAAAACCCCGAAATAGGACCTCGGATAGTGGTCCTTAGAACGGTAGCCGGGGATAAAGACTCTGTTATTGCCATGACAATATCTCAGGTTTAATAATAATAATAATAATAATAATAATAATAATAATAATAATAATAATAATAATAATCGGATCATTACCTAGAATATTTGTCTCACCGATTTCAATGCCTCCAGATTATTCAGTGGCCGATTTCTTTGTTTTGTATTTTACTGTCATATTTTCTCTCTCAGTTCAGAGATGTACACTGTGCGTCAGGGAGGTGGTTTAGCATCTCGGCTCCTTCATCTCCTACTTCATAATATGATTCGTGACCCAGATAACGAGAGGAAATGGTAAAGGTAGCAAGGAAGGGAGAAGAGGAGACAAGAGGAAGAGGGAGAGGGCGAATAAGCGGTTGTGTGATGGAGAGATAGAAGGAAGGGGGAGGGATAGAGAGTGTTTTTAGTTTGGGCGAATGAGAGGGACAGAAAGAGCGAAAGAAAGATGGAGAGAAGAAAGCGAGAGTTTTTAGCGTTGACGAATGAAGGAAGAAGAGAAAAGGGGAAAGAGGGAAGGAAAGAAAGATAGAGGGAGGGAAAAAAAGAGAGCGTTGGGGGGAGAGAGAGAGTGGAGGGAGTTTGAAAAGTTGGTGAGCGAAAGAAGGAAGGAATGAGTGAGGAATGGAGAAGTAAAAAAGAGGAAGAGGGAGGGAAGAATGATGAGTGAGGAAAGGAAAGGTAAGGGGAGATGGGAAAGGAAGCTGAAGGGTCTTTTGAGAAGTGAGGGAAGGAAGTGAGTATGAGGAATGAGGGACGGAAGGGATGTGAATGGTGAGGTAAGGAAAGGTGAGAGGTGAACGAAGGAGGGAAGGAAGGAGGGTGCCTGGTAAATGAGGGATGAGGGAGAGTGGAAAGGACATCTACGTAGGAGGCATTAAGGATGAGAAGAAAGTACAGAAAGGATGAGGGATGAGGGAAAGGAGGAAGGAAGACTGAAGGAGAAGAGGGAGGGGAAATGAGGAATAAGAACGAGGTAAAAGGAGGAGGGGAATTAAGAATGAAGGAGGAGAAAGGAAGGACGAAGGAGGGATGAAGAAAAAGGAGGATGTTTTGGGTGAAGGCGACGCTCGAGAAACACGTTTGAAAATATTGAAGGAAAGTTTGGTTATATCGCATCCAGGGTAACACCTGAGCCACGGGAGAGCACTAAAGAGAGAGAGAGAGAGAGAGAGAGAGAGTCTTTCCTGTATGGTTGGTAAAGAGATTGGAATATTTTTGATTAAAGTGAATACGAAGCAGAGAAAGTTAGAGATGTGGAAGAGAGCGAATCCAAAAAGAGAGAGAAAATATGAGAGAAACGACGTCATTGAAAGCCTTCAGTATGTCTAGTAGTGACCAGTACTGAGTCTTGATCATGCGTGTAACCTTTCCTCGCTACACCCACCCCACCCCACCACACCCACACCCCTACCTCACCCACACACCAACCATACCCCACTACTCCCTACCACCACCACCAAACCCCAACCACATCCCACGACACCACATCCCATCCCCTCCCTCACCCTCCACCCCAACCACATCCCACTACTCCCAACCACCACCATCACCCCTACCACCCCTACAACAACCACAACCACCACCCAAAAAAAAGACAAGAACAAATATAGGCTACATTATTACATGGTGTCCCCGCAGGCGCAGTTAGTAGGAGCGAGTTATATTATTTTTGCATTGGCTAGAACTGACCACGTGAAAGGGGGGGTCTTCGTGGTCTTGATATTTTCTTTCGTCTGTTCCTGTGATGGTGTTTTTTTCCTGTGGTCCCAAAGACTTGATTCACGTGGTCTTATATTCTCACATATGTAGCAATATATCTTGAATAATTAATCTTTAGGTGAAATGCTGACTTAAATAAAACAAGTTTCATCCTTCCATCCACCCATGTGTACATACATACATACACACATACATACATACATACATACATACATACATACAGTACATACATACATACCCCAAGGCAACAGCAACACAAAGGCTGCTCTAAAACATTGTCGGATGAATCTTTAATTATCTTCCTGTTGACTCTGTTTTCGGAGGGTGGATGGATGGATGGATGGTTGGGTGGATGGATGGATGTATGCAGAGATAGTTGAATGGCTTGTTGAATAGATTGGTGGCTGGATAGATGGATGGTTGGGTGGATGGGATGGTGGGTGGATGGATAGATGGGTGGTTGGGTGGATGGATGGATGGTTGGGATGGATAGATGATGGGTGCTATGGAGGATGGAATGGATTGCATAGATAGTTGTCTCCCTCCCCCCCCTCCTTTCGTGGTCGTAATTTTCACCGCTGTGGCAAATATTGTTCCTGAAGGCGTTATTTTTTATTGTTCATGCTGTGGTTGCTGTGTTGTACAAGCCATGCCGGTTCGTTTACACACAGACGACTATTGTTCATCCTGTGAGTGTTATTGTTCATCGTGTGTTCTCGTATCTCATGAACGACTAAATACAATGTCGTCTAGATCAAATTATTTAGAACACAGAGTCTTGGCGAGTCCATGACTAAAGCTCAAAGGTCACGGGGTCAGTCACTTGATCTTTGAATGTTGTTTTTATACAAGTTTTCCTCTGCTCTCGTATTCCCGTTTTCTTCTGAAGAGGAGACTGTGAAAGATTAGAATCGCTCTGTTGTTGTGTTACAGCTCTTTATAAAGAGACAAATATCACGAATATGAGCTCTCGTGCCGTGCTTATCTGAGTAACAATCAGTTGTTTTGAATGTAAAAAAAAAGTTATCAAGTGATTCGGTTCTTTTCGTTCCCGCTGTTGCAATGTGAGGCTGCAATCATCTCTCTTGCCGTGGCACTGTGCAAATATCAGTTCAATATGTAGCAGGTATCGTCGGTTTTGCTGTAGCTCTATGTGTGATATATAGTATCGTTCACTTATACCACTGTGATGCTGTGTCAATATGTAGCAGCATTCATCTTTACTGCTGTGGCGCTGTGGCATACATGTGGTATAGTTCTCCTCTATGTTGCTGCTGTGCAAATTCATGCTGCTGTTATGCTGGTGAAGGTCCCTGATGATGCTGTAAATTGCAGGAGAGAGAACAACTGTTTGCCAAAGTTGGGTGAGGCAGCAGTCAGGCGAGTCTTTCTCTAGGTGATGAATTTTATGTTTAGGAGACAATGTTTTGTTCAGTGTGTGTGTGTGTGTGTGTGTGTGTGTGTGTGTGTGTGTGTGTGTGTTTTATAATAAGAATTTAATATCTTCCTTTGTTTTTGTTAATTTTTTGTGTTACTATTGACAAAAAAGGTTCAGTTCTCTCCAGCTGTAAGATTGAGTGGCTGACGGTAAACAGAAGAGGGAGTTTGTGTTGGTTGTTGGGTTAGGTTACGCTGCTGTGTATCGAGAAAGTCCTGGGTGATAAAAAAATAATTGTAAATAAATTCGTAACTTGACGTAAAAAAAAACATTATTTTTTGTTCGTATTAATTTTGATAAGCTTCAAAATTAATGGAAATTCATAAAATCACCCACACTGTACTCAGGGGAAGGTGAGAGACGTGACCACCAGAAGACCTCGTCTCTAGAACTGTACACCTGGCAGAAATCTAACGCTCGTGTTATACATATAGTAGTATTTACTCCTTGGGTTGTAATAAACACAACGACTTGCAAGCTATAAACAGTATCCCAAGGCAGATCCTAATATATATATATATATATATATATATATATATATATATATATATATATATATATATATATATATATATATATATATATATATATATATATATATATATATATATATATATTATAATAGGTTTTCTGGAGTCAGTAAGTGTATTTACATGTGTGGTTCAACATTTCTGGGCGGTGGGCAGCATCTGCTGACGAAGCAGCGTGTCCGCAGCGGTCGGCCCTCGCACAAACAAGATTGTGTATTCTGTCAATTGCTCACAAATTGAACCTAGAAGACCTGAATTCAGATACAGCCCGAAGCCCTCCCTGGCGGACCCACGTATGCCTGATTTTATTGAAAGTCTTCGGGCTCGGGGAGGGAAGGTGGTGTGAGCACTGTTCACCAGCCCGACAATGCTATTGTTAGGTTGGCTGCCTCAAGATACTGACACCCTCCCACCCCACCACACTCCTCCCACCCCACCACACTCCTCCCACCCTACCACACTCCTCCCACCCTACCACACTCCTCCCACCCTACCACACTCCTCCCACCCCACCACACTCCTCCCACCCCACCACACTCCTCCCACCCCACCACTGGCTTATATACCCGGAGAGAGGTGAAGGCAGTGTGGGAGGAAGGAATTTGGAGAGGAGAGGAAAGAGTGGGGAAGGGGATAAGAACGGGAGGGGGTGAGATGAAAGGATGAGAGGAGAGATGTGGTTTTGGAGGTGTGGTAGAGAAAGTGAGAGCTGGAGGAGCGGAGGGCGTGAGTAGTATTTGAAGAGAGGAGAGGGTGTGAGAGAGAGGGAGGGAGTGAGTGTGAGAGAGTTTGAGAGTGAGAGGGTGAAAGAGGGGGGGAAATGTGAGAGAGAGAGAGAGAGAGAGAGAGAGAGAGAGAGAGAGAGAGAGAGAGAGAGAGAGCCTTGTTTTAGTAAAAAACAAGACATTGAAAAGAGAACAAACCAGAGGAAGAATAGAAGGGTAGAATTCAAAAAGAGAGAGAGAGAGAGAGAGAGAGAGAGAGAGAGAGAGAGAGACGTATAAAAAGGTCAAATAAAATACCAAAGTATACTCGGAAGTTATGTCAACTTTTTAATGTTTCATCACTGATAGAGCGAGCGTATAAATGTAAGAGGATTAAATCTTTTATGTATGAATCTTTTAATGGTTGTACGGCTCTTCCTCGCGTTGTCTGTATGTATAAAAAGATTCATTATTGATATAGCACTCAAGAACCTTATTTTTTTTTCATCTAGAGAGCTCGTGTGTGTGTGTGTGTGTGTGTGTGTGTGTGTGTGTGTGTGTGTGTGTGTACGTACGGAGGACCACACCCATGCATATTCTAACACTTGGGTTGATCAGAGGATGGACGACAGCCGGTCAAGGGATGGCTAAGTGGATACAGATGAACAACACCTGTAGTCAACATCAGGTGGACACGAGGTAGACGATTGTGGAGATGACAACAGGAAAACGAGAGAGAGAGAGAGAGAGAGAGAGTCGTTCATTCTTCTTACTCATATTTATCACATTTTACAAACCTCTAATTATGTTCTATTCCACTTTTATCTTAAATTCTTCATTCTACTTATTTTGTATTAATTTCACTCTAGATACTTCCCCTCATTTTTCACTCTCCATCCCTCACACTCTGCCCTCCTCCCACTCACCACACACACACACACACACTCATTCTGCCTCACTATTCACCTCCTAACACAATTCTCTACTCCACTGCACACTATCATAAGACCACTTCTCCGCTTCAATGCAACCGCCACCACACTCACTCCCATTCACTCCCCCCTACCTTCTCTCTCTCTCTTTCTTTTTTTCTCTCCCTCAAAAGCGACTCTCTCTCTCTCTCTCTCTCACTCAAAACAGCATGTAAACAAAGAATTAGAAAACACGCTGAACGGAACAACAGGAAGAGAGAAAGAATTGATAAAACGCAGCAGTCGAATAAATTTGAATTGAAGAAGACCTAAAAAAAGGGTTGCGTATCGACCGACACACACCTTGGGAGGAGTTGAACTAAGATGGGAAAAAATAAACCGGGAGTAAACTGAATATAGAGTATAGCAGGTATAGATAAAATATAGTTCTTTGTATAGCTGGGAGATAATGTATAGTTCTAAAGATGAAGGAGGGTATAGAGCCATCCTTTCTAGCTCTGTAGGATGTGTGTATAGCTCAAGGAGATGAAGGAGGGTATAGAGCCATCCTTTCTAGCTCTGTAGGATGTGTGTATAACTCAAGGGGATGAAGGAGGGTATAGAGCCATCCTTTCTAGCTCTGTAGGATGTGTGTATAGCTCAAGGGGATGAAGGAGGGTATAGAGCCATCCTTTCTAGCTCTGCTCAAGGATGAAGGAGGGTATAGGCTCCTTTCTAGCTCTGTAGGATCTCATGGACCGTGTATTGTGAGGGATGATCGGCACTTAAGTTCATGGAATTGTTTTACTTTGCGACCAAATAATATACTTGTTCCTCAAAGGCTTTCCTCCTCTTCCCCTCCTGCTGCCCCTCCTCCTCCTCTTCCCTTCCTCCTCCTCCTCCTCCTCCTCCTCCTCCTCCTCCTCCTCCTCCTCCTCCTCCCTCCTCCTCCTCCTCCTCCTCCTCCTCCTCCTCCTCCCCTCTTCCCTCCTCCTCCCCCTCCTCCTCCTCTTCCCCTCCTCCCCCTCTTCCCCTCCTCCTCCTCTTCCTGTTCCTCCTCTTCCCCTTCCTATTGAGGTTGTCTAGTGAATTTTTGCCGATGTTATTTTTTTGGTGTGTTATATTTTGGTCCATATATAAAATTATCTTGTCTTTTCTTTTTAATCTTCCTCTCCCTCCTCTCCTCCTCCTCTCGTTCACTTAAGCCTTCCTTTCTCATAGCCGTAGTTCCCTTCGCTATTAAACTGAAAAAAAGGTCTTGTTTCTTTTCACTTGTCAGGTCTTCATTGTCTCTCTTGTTATTTCCGGGACCTCACGTGTTCTTGTTCCCATTTTCTTCCCATTTTCTTCCCTCATCCCATTTTCTTCCCTCATCCCATTTTCTTCCCTCATCCCATTTTCTTCCCTCATCCCATTTTCTACCCTATTCCCATTTTCTCCCTTATTCCCATTTCTTCCTTCTGTTCCACTGCTTCTCTTGCTTCATCTGGTATTATAACCGCCTATCACAACTTGAGCTTCTTTTCTTTACTTTTCATTATCGTCTTTCTTACCTTTTCCTCAATTTACCCTCATTCCTTACTTTCTTCCGTCCTTCTACCGTCTTTCCTTCTCTCCCTTCCCCTCATTCTTTGCCCACTTAACTCTCTCTACTTTCCTTTTTCCCTCCCAGCAGGGGTAGAAAAGAGTGAGGGAGGGTGGGGGAAAGGAAGGAAGGGAGAGAGGCGGGAAGAAAGCAAGCAACGGAGGCAAGCACTGAAGGAAGGGAGAGAGGGCGGGAGGGAGGGGAGGGAGGGAAGAGAGAGGGAGGGGTGGAGGGGTAGCCGCTCAACACTGGGCATCACACAAACTCCGGGAGATCAAAGACTGGTCGTCAGCGGTGTCAGACCGGCCGTGATCGGGCTTGAATTAGATTATTTGGCCATCTATCACGTTGCCTAAACGCTGATAGCAGGGGGTCAGGCAGGAGGTGAGATGGGGGGAAGGGAGGTCAGGGTGTAGGAGGTGGGTTTGGGGAAGAGAGGTCAGGGTGGAGAAGGGATGGGGGAGGGTCATGGTAGGAGGGGTGTAGAGGTTCATGCAGGAGGTGAAAAAGGGGGAGAGGGGGTTAGGATGGAGGTGGGAAGGGTGGAAAAGGAAAGTGAGGAGGTAGAGAAGAGGGGAAGAAGGTTAGTCAAGTTGAAGGAAATGGGTATGGGAATTGAGATCATCAAGGAGTAGGAGTTGGTTCTTTCTTCTCCTCTTCCTCCTCTCCGTCTTCTCCCGTTCTATTTTCTCCTCCTCTCCCACCCCATCCCTTCACCACCACCACCACCTCCTTCTCCCTCCCAGGACGGGGCAGCCATGTCCAGCTGACCTGCTCAGGGGATTTTATCGATAGCTCGGAAATCATTTTCAAAAGGATGTCTCGTAGGTTCCCACAAGCGCAATAGCGAAGGCTTGATAGTTCAGTGATGTGCAAGATGCGACGCAGAAGGAGGTGGTGGTGGTGGTGGTGGCCAATCACTGCAGAAATGGAAGCTGCTGAGAAAAATCGGGAGAAAATTTTGCAAACACATTGGATGGAAGATGCAAAAGACCACCTCACAGAAGCTTTCAAATGTGTCTTTTAAAGTGTTCAGGGCATCGTGAGGCAATTTATTCCTCCTTGTTGTTACGCTGACAAATTCTTATATTTTCAAGACATTTGTAGTAAGTCTTCCAATTCCTCTGAATTGGAGTTATCCCAAAATTCGTAAAGCTATAAGTGAAAAGACGCTCCAAAAATGATAGCAGCTTTAAGACAACAAAGAATCTGGACAAAAGCAGGATCCCAAAATAACAAGAGCTTAAAAACAACAAAGATAGGATCAAATGCCCCAGTGGTTCTGTACAAGAGGAGGATCCAAAAAATGCCTAAAGGAACACCTGTAGGGAGTTGGAGGCTCATGACGACGCTGACGGGAAGAACCTGAAGAAGGGTGACCCGTTTAAACTCGGCCACAGCAATTTGTCCGGCCCTCAAGGGTAGGCTTCCCTTCCGCTGCTCCGGTCTAATCACTGTGGCCTGAGACGCAATAGGATCACTGGGGCTTTGTTGGACTCGAGGAGAGGGTGTTAGAGGAGGGGGGGGACGAGAAGTGGAAAGGGATGGAGGAGGGATGTGTGTGTGTGTGTGTGTGTGTGTGTGTGTGTGTGTGTGTGTGTGTGTGTGTGTGTGTGTGTGTGTGTGTGTGTGTGTGTGTGTGTGTGTGTGTGTGTGTGTGTGTGTGTGAGTGAGTGTGTGAGGGAGAAAGGAGACACACGTAGGCCTTTGTCAAGGGATCTCATTTAATTTGTCGACCTGTGCCCCTTGACTCTCTCATATACTTTCTTTTCACATATTTATTCATTATTTGATATATAAATAGTTAACTTTCCGTTATCGTTAAATACTCAAGAGTTTACGTCACTGTTTTGCGAGCCATTGACTTTCCTCCCTTAAGACTACCTTCACGCTGTATGACCAGAGGAAAAGACCCTTAACTCAGCGATCCATACCAGTGCTTACCCGGAACCTGCTTCAGGATCGATCCCCCTACTCCCCTGCAGCTGGCTGGCGGACGATCTGATAATGGTGACCTTGTCTATCCAATTTCTGCCGTGGCCAATGGGATCGTCGGTGTAGGTGGGGCCAGCTCAGCCTCTGAAACCCTATCACGAGTAGTAATCATTTGATGCAATTTCCAAAAGCCATATTTCCTACTGTCACTGAGATGGCTTCACGTCAGGTCATGGCATGATTAAGAGCTCAACAGTCACCACTCAATGCATTGACTTGACGGGATGTGCGGGAAGAGTTCACTTAATTTTTGTTTGTGTTTGAGGATGTTCTTACCGCTCTCGGTGTTAGTTATTCTACTATATGATCACCACCACCACCGACGTCGCCACCGCCACCACCACCACCACCACCACCACCACCACCACCACCACCACCACCACCACGACCACCACCACCACCACCGACGTCGCCACCGCACCACCACCACCACCACCACCACCGACGTCGCCACCACCACCACCGCCACCACCACCACCACCGACTCCGCCACCGCCACCGACCACCACCACCGACGTCGCCGCCGCCGCCACAGCTGCCGCCGCCGCCATCACCACCGCCGCTGCCACCACCATCACCGCTGCCGCCGCTGCCGTCGTCATCATCATCATCATCATCATCATCATCATAAAGTGCTCAGTAGAAATCTTTTCTTAAATCCGTTTTAGCGGATATGAGTCGATTGTAATTACATATTTGATGTAAATGAACCAGGAAGATTTCTTTGGGCTGTTAGGAGTAAGTATTGCCACGTGCCAGCCTGTAAAGAGGCTCTCGCTGCCTAACGCAGGTCGAGGCAGGTCAAAAGTAATTTTGTACAGTCCTCCCGACCCAGGAACCTTTTGTGAGAACAAAGTAAATAGTGTTAAAGTTTACCGTTCTGATGAAAACTCTTTTGTCTTGTAGGTTGTCGGGCGTGTAACTGGTCGTGTTAGGCCCTTGAGTTACGGGGAGTTTACCTTAAATATTTCTCTGGGGTTCTTTTTAACTCCACACACATCGGCGACAAAACTTTCCTCTTCTTTGTTCCTCTTTGTTGTTATTCGAGGCGGCCCGTATAGTGGCGATGGTGCCTTTTAAATCTTAGTCCTAAGTGGAGTTTGGCCTTTTGGAAGCCTTATATTTTGTGTATTAACTGCTGCCTGTGTATAAAGTAACCATTAACACTTTCCCTTACCAGTCGGCCCACGTCAGCTACCAAGAGGCTGCACTCCTCATTACACAGTGTTTGACTGTATGGCGTTACCAGTAGTCCTTATATTCTGACGACATGCCACAATTCCATTACGTGAGGCCTGCGTGACGTCGTTAATGTAAGCATTGTGGAACATGTGAAATTCTTAGCTTATTGTCCCTTGATGTGGGACACTTTTCCGCCTCCCGTGACTTGTCTCTGACCTGTCTCGTAGACATCAACAATGTCCTCACAGGATTTTTTGTTGTTGTCTGCTTTATTACGCTTTAAAGTGAACCTTTAGACACAAGTGGGATTTTCGATTTTGTCCTTTGTCGTGTCTTAAGGCAGTTATGAGAAGGATTTGTGAAACAGGTACCCAGGAGAAGTAGAGGTTTGTTGGCAGTACAATGAAAGAACAGAAACTATTTTTATTACAGTGAGTCGGGTGATTTAAAGTGTGTTGAGTGAGCTTTTGTCGTGGCCGTGTCCACTCACGTCGCCTCCGACACATAAGGAATTCGAGCGTTTAGTCCTTCACAATAGACTTTTTGTCCCTTTTCTTTATTACTATCTAACGTGACAGTTATCATTTTTAACACCGCAATTCAGAAGCCTCGGTATATTTACACTAAAAGTTACCTGTAGGCTGACGTGTACAGTACCTCCCTCATACTCAGTATACCGAGGCAGACAACAACACACAACACAACACAGCGGTCTACGATACTTCCATAACTTCATGAGCCAAGAACCAGAGACAAATCCCCATCTTACAGAGGATAACGTGGCTCCGTGTTGCACATATAAAGGAGGAAACTTCCCATCCACTGTAAATGTTTATACCAGACTGCTGAGTATCTTACAGTGACCAATGCTTACATACTGACAGTAATGGACATTGACAGTAATACACGTCTTACTAAAAAGGAAGTTTTATTATATATGTGACCTGTGTGTGTATGTGTGTGTGTGTGTGTGTGTGTGTGTGTGTGTGTGTGTGTGTGTTGACTCACTTGTTCTTAGAAATAAAATAGTTTATTTCCAGATTCAACATTCTTTTTTCATTGTACCATCGTAAGTGTGTATGTATGGACGCACTTAAGTGAGCTTATAAGTACTTTGTTCACAGGTGTGTTTGTGAGTCGAGATTGTAAACATCACAAGTTTTTATCTACTATAAATAAAATTAAAAATATTTATATATCACTTGTCCTAATAAAACTCATATCTCTAAGTCAATTAAATATCAACACACTGACAGCGGCGGACAAATTTCTAAATTAGTCCTTCATCAAACAGAGCTACACATCGAGTAAACAAACACAGTCTGATGTGTTGTGTCCCCAGCTGGCAGAGGAGACTCATCCAGCACACCACCAAAAATAT
This sequence comes from Homarus americanus, assembly GCF_018991925.1. Lineage (NCBI taxonomy): Eukaryota > Metazoa > Arthropoda > Malacostraca > Decapoda > Nephropidae > Homarus > Homarus americanus. The sequence continues at coordinate 530,364 of NW_024727421.1, forward strand.
AAATTATAGAAATGGATAAATCTTCGTGAATTTGCATAACCGCCGAAATTGGTTCTCTCCAAACCCACATAAAATAAATCCCTCTCCCTTCCCCCCTCCATCCCACCCCCTTCCTTCTCTATTATCTTGTCAACCTCTCTCTCCTTCACTATTCTCTTGTCCCTCCCCCTCTCTACTTGCCACCTTTCCCCCTCACTCCCGTCTCTTATCACCTTTCTCTCTGTGTCTCCTCTCATCACCATCCTGTCATTACTTTATCTTGTTTTCACTTTTTTTATTCCTTACACCTCCCCGTTCCGTCCTTATTCCGTACACATTCCTTTGCCTCATTTCCTTTTTTTCTCATTTCCTCAGTTCTCATCCCTCCCTTTCTTTGCTCCTCTTCCGTTGCTTATCTTTTCCTTCTCTTCCGCTCCTTATCTTTCCCTCATCTCCCCCTTCCTCCCATATCATCTTTCTTTTTTCCCCTCCCTTTGTTGTTGTCCTTCCCTTCTCTCCCACCCTTCTCCTCCCCTATCTCTCCTTACGTCGTAAATAAAGAGATCACCCTCTTCCTCTCTCACCACCCATATTCTCCTTCCTTCTCTCCCTCCCTTACCCTCCTCCCTCACCCCCCTTCTCCTCCCTCCTTCTCTCCCTCCCTTACCCCCCCTTCGCCTCCCTCCTTCCCTCCCTCCCGTTAATGCCTTCTGGCTGGTCTAATACGAATCTTTTTTAATACGCTTGACATATCTCGGCGTTGACTGGGGGGGTAAAGTATTAATTTCCTTCCTCACTTTTTATATGTCTGTTCTATACGGATGAAACCTAAAAGATATACAGTCAGGTGAAAATTACCTCCTCTTCCCCCACTATTATTTCACCTGTTAATTAAACACCGTAGCCCTATATGGGGGTTAGGTTAGGTTAGGCCCACTACTGGTTAGGTTAGATTGGGTTAGGTTAGGTTAAGGAATCTTGAGGTGAAAGAAATTATGGGTTAATCTTCACGTGATAAAAAATAGGAAAAAAAATAGCTAAACCAAGTAGCTATTTTTAACTGATACAAAAGGCTAGTTATTCACGAGTCGACAGGATCGGTTGTGGTTGGATTTTAATTAAATATGTATTGAATATTGATGTTTGTATTTTTGAAACAGTAACCTAACCTAACCAGTAGTGGGCCTAACCTAACCTAATCTAACCAGCCTTCACTTGTGGAATTAAAATTGTGGCGTGACTTGGCTTATAGAGGTGATGGTGGTACTCGTAGTGAGGAACCACCATCACTACTACTACCACTACTATTACTATTACTACCACCACCACCACCACCACCACCACCACCACCACCACCACCACCACCAATAATACTACCACCACCACTACTACCACCACCACCACCACCACCACTACCACCTCACCAATAATACTACCACCACCACCACTCACCACCACTACTACTACACCACAGGAAAATATTATCTCTCTTGTTTAATGCAGCTCACGTAAACATGTCTCTCATTCACTTACTATCACGAGGCGTCTCTCTCTCTCTCTCTCTCTCTCTCTCTCTCTCTCTCACCACCTTCCTCATGCTCCTCACCTTTAATGAGACTCCTCACCTTCTCAAGAGTATTCCGTGTCTCACTTAACCATCGGTCTCTCTCCTTGTTCTTCCTCTCATACTCTTGTCTCACCTTCTCTCGGCGCTGGTAACTCTTCCCATTGTGTGAGGGTGTTGTTCAGCCCCCCTCGTCCCTCACTGTAACTCACGTCACTGTGTGTGTGTGTGTGTGTGTGTGTGTGTGTGTGTGTGTGTGTGTGTGTTTAGTCGTTCTTCCGTGTATACTGTCCTTATAGTTGGTACACACACACACACATACTCTCTCTCTCTTTTCCTTGGTTACAGTATACCTGATGCCTCGCCTCCCTCTCCCTTCCATCCCTTCTTTCCTCCCTCACCACACGTTCATTTTCCTCACCACACACACTCTCTACTCTCTCATCACACACTCTACTCTCTCTCAACCACACACACTCTACTCTCTCAACCACACACACTCTACTCTCTCAACCACACACACTCTACTCTCTCAACCACACACACTCTACTCTCATCAACCAAATACACCTACCTCTATCAACCAAACACACTCTACTCTCTCACCACACACTCTACTCTCTCTCTCAACCACACCACTTTCTCACTCGTGTCACAGCTACTCTCCTCTCTCCTTCAACCTCCTCTAATTACTTCCTACGCCACTCCAGGTAGACCCAAATCTACCTGTCCTGCCACCACCACCACCGCTACCGCTATCACCACCGCTGCCACTTCCACCACCACCACCACTTCCACCACCGCTACCGCTACCACCACCACCACCGCTACCGCTACCACCACCGCTACCACTTCCACCAGCACTTGTCCACCACCACTAATACTACCACTACCATCACCACTATCGCTCCACTACCACCACCATCCTCACCTGTCCACCACTACCTTTACCTGTCCACCACCACCTTTACCTATCCACCATCACCACCTGTCCACCACCATCCTCACCTGTCCACCACTACCTTTACCTGTCCACCACCACCTTTACCTAGCCACCATCACCACCTGTCCACCGCCATCCTCACCTGTCCACCACTACCTTTACCTGTCCACCACCACCTTTACCTGTCCACCGCCACCACCTGTACGTCTACTGCGTGCTGAGAACCATTTTGTTCATGATTACTTCCCCTAACTTGTTTGCACGAGCGGCTAGGTGGAGCCTTGTGTAGAGTGGTGCTCTCTCTCTCTCTCTCTCTTTCTTTACGTTCATCATAACATTTATTTCGCCTTCCTAGACGTTTTATCTCTAGGCCATTTTAGTCTGTACGTCTTTCATCTTGCCCCCGTTCTCCTCACCTTCTCTAGCCCACGTTCCTCTCACCTCCTCTTGGCCCCGTTCCTCTCGCTCTCTCCTGCCCCCTCCATTCCTTTCAATCCCTCTTGCCTCCGTTCCTCTTAATCCCACTTGGCCCCGTTCCTCTCACCTCCTCTTGCCCACACTCCGTCCTTCCCTCTTCATCTCTTTGTGCTGGCCGGAGATTAAAAGGTTTATGTAATATCGCCTCATTGATTTTTTAACGATGGTCCAATAATGAAGACTGTTCCCTTTTTTTATGGAGTGTTTAGTGAAGCAAATAATTAATTGTTGAACAGTTATTTATATATCGTGTCTCGTTATAATTTTTTGGTTTGTGTGTGAATGTTTCAGTGTTTTTTTTTTTTTTTTTTTGTTTTATCAGGTTTTGTTTTTCTTGTTTTTATTTTATTTTGGTGACTTGTTTGTATGTCATTGTCACTTTGTGTGTGTTCATGTGCAACTTGCGTTCGTTCGTGTGTAAGTGTTTATGTTTGCGTGTGTGCTTACCTAACCTAACCTAACCTTCAGGTGATCCGACATCAATAATCAGGATGTAAACATTCAGGTGAGCAAGATCTATGGAGTCATTTATTTACTGGACAGACGACCTAAACATCCGGGGCACCAGAGACAAACATTGGGTACTCCAGCTTAAACATTCCTTCAAACAACTTAAATATTTTTATCTGTAGTGTGAGTCGGGGACGTTCCTATTAAAAATGTAAAGACAGACACAGACATACAGACAGATCGATAGACAGACAGACAATAGACTGATGCACACACACACACACACACACAGAGGCGCGCGGGAGTATTACAGTGATGAGTCATTCATTAGAAATAGAGTATAGAGCTTAAAACACAGCATGGTCGCTCCATTCAATTGAACGCTTTAGTAGATATAAAAATAAACGTTAATTTTTACAGCAGCAGAAGGTGAAGCCAGAGGAGTTACGTAAAACTGAACTCTGGACGAAAAGGTGTTTTTTTTTTTCTTTTTTGGGGTAATATTACTAATACGACAGATTGGTTAAGTTTACACGTTCTGGTGTTTTTATGATTACTTTAGTTGAGGGATCACGTGAAGATTAGGCACCCCGACTTATTTCACCTGATGATTGAACCCAACCTAATCTAACCTAACCTAACCCCGCTCTAGTAACGTTAGTATGTTTAATCAACAGGTGATATAAGTTGGGGTGTCTAATCTTCACGTGATCCTAGTTGCGATACACCACCACCCACAAACTGCTCTTCTCGTCTCATAGCCAAACTACTTGAGGGAATGTGACCTTGATGTGACCCTCATGTGACCCTCATGTGACCCTCGAGCCGATTAAGTTGGAGAAGTTGAGTAGAGACGTTAAATCTAATTATGGACATAAGATTCGAGAGATAATTGTGAATTAAGTAGATGCTGGTGAATGAAGCGAGGGACTTTTTTATGAACTCTCTCTCTCTCTGTCTCTCTCTCTCTTTCTCTCTCTCTCGTGTAGAAACTCAATGAGGATATTCCCAGCTCGTTCATTCTCACTTGTTTGCGTCTTGGCTGAGGTTTTGTAGCAGTCCAATCATTAACCAGATATCCCTCACTGAGTATTTTTATTGGCTGTTGATGTCTTCCCCAGAGGATAAATAGAAACTTCAATACGTGTTATTTTTTTGTGGGTGTGTGTGTGTTTATCTGATTGTGTGTTTGGAGGAGTGACATACATACATACATACATACATACATACATACATACATAAATGCGAGAGATTAAAAGATTCGATCATTTATACAGATTCACAGACACATCCAGTTGCAAAAACAAGCGTTGCGACGAAGCCTTGCTGGTGCTTCTCTTGTCGGTCTTCTGGACGCCTGCACTCCTTTCTCCTACACCACACTACTGCCACTACTACTACTACTGCTGCCACTACTACTACTACTACGTTCGCCGCCATTTCATTACCTTAAAATTAAATACCCTAGCTGTGTTGAGTTAGTTGAGCCGCAGATCTATGCAGCATTCAGTGACTGTTGCCTCATAGTCAATATCTGCAACTGTTGTCGGCTTTGGGGCCGATGCTCCCGTTCCCCCGAGGCAGAACAAAGCAGACCTAAGGAGAGAGAAGGACAGTCGACATCTCATCCAGGCTGTAACATAGCTTCTGGGCTGCTGCTTCTGTTCGGATAGTACCTCCGCGAGTCTGGCGTTGAAGCATCTTGCACTCGGTCCCATCCCACCAGAGTAGTGAGGCTGCCTTGATCAACGTTCTGAATTCTCTTCCCGTATGCCCTTATCTTGTCGTTCTCGTTTCTCCTGTGTGCAGCTACTACTACTACTACTATCACCACTTCAGTTACCACCACTATTACTACCACTAATATTACTACCACTATCACCACCACTACCAAACACTGGCTACCACCACTGCCAGCCCCACTAACCCAGTACAGTAGACGATACTAGTACCTCTTGATGCTAGTGGCTATTAACCTACTGTATGTGTTTGCATTTCTGTCTATGTGTCTGTCTTTGTGTCTGTTTTTTACGTGTTCATGTATATACGTGTGTGTGTGTGTGTGTGCGAAAAACCGGCACCATAACTGAATTACATCTTCCGGCACTGATTCCGAGTCTCTCTCTCCTTTTTTTGGTCCTGACACTGCACACAAATCCTACACGACCGTTGTTTGTGAGCGCTGTGTACTGTGACTGGCTTAGCCCAATACACTGATTTTAATTGAACAAAGAACGAGTGTTATTTCGAAGCATCTTTTTTTTTTTTTAGTTTTTTTGATATTGATGTTAAAAGTTTGGGAATAATAATAATAATAATAATAATAATAATAATAATAATAATAATAATAATAATAATAACTAATAATAATAACTAATAATGATTAATCCCTGCACACTAAAGAACCTCCTCCTCCACGACCTAACTACGTATGCTAAGTTAACATCACGGGTTAGGACAAGTTATGAGAAGTTAGTACAAGTAAGGAGGTTAAGTAATCATTAAAGACCCCGCTATTTAGGAAGCCGGCCCCCCGAGCTGAGGAACAATATTACGCCTTGTTTATATTAATGTTTGTTTGTATAGTTTGTGTTTACATGATTAATGTTTATATAGATGTTATTTTTATATAAGTTTTGTTGATATACTGTAATTGTTTTGTTTACTTCTCTTGTCAATGTTTTGTGTTTTAAACTTTTCATCTCCCGACCACCACCACCACCACCCCGCTCCCCCTTAGTCGACCCAGATGTTTGTGGGTACCTAACTTGTCAATGAAGGCTGTCCAGTCTAGTGCCGAACATATGTCACCTGTACGTTCACCTTTTCTGACTGACTTAACTGACTGACTGACTGACTGAGAGAGATATTCCACCTCTGTTCCAGCCTCATGTCACCTGGGGGAAGAAATCTTGGCTACCTGTGTTTTTCCGGTTTGTTTATTCAGGCAAAATTTCCACTTTTTTTTTTATCTGATTGATGGATATTTGTCCTGTGTGAGGGATATCCTCTCTAACACGGCCTTAGGGTGATTTAAAGGCCTGGATAAGGGGATTTAGGGATTTATTTGGGGTTGTATATTGGGATTTTTGTACTTAAGTAGGGATTTTAAGTGTATAAGATAAAGGTATCTCATTGGAGTTTATTTATACTGAGATATGTTTCCCAGTCTGCCTTTTGCTTGTCTAGTCGTCCCATCTTCAGCGTTACTTAGATTCGTCCACTCAACTCAGTCGTGTCTGTATGTTTCTCTGTCTGTTAATTAAATATTAGGTTAGGTTAGGTTATGCTCTTAGTGTAACTCATAATTATATTTTTAAGTAACGAAGTCATTTGAGCAACGAAATAATTACTGTGGAAAAGTCCTTCATGTTTTTCTTTTTTTGGTGAGCAACGGAGTTAATTACTGAGAGATAATTACCTGGGCTGTAGTTTTGAGCAAGAGTAATTACCCAGAAAAAGTCCATTTATTTTGAGTAACAAAGTAATTAATGACCAAAAAATAAATAAATAACTCACGTATTTTGAGCTACCAATTAATTACTGAGGAAACTTCATAAATTTTGAGCCACGAGATAATTACTGAGCAAGACTCGTGTATTTGTGAGTAAAAAAAAAATATATATAAAATACACGTCAAAAAATGTATATAATTTGAGGAAACAGCGTAATAACTAGACAGTAATACACGCACATATAATATTTGTGCTTGTCCACTTAGTAA